>NW_010318446.1:0-407 GCF_000700745.2 Antrostomus carolinensis | reverse complement strand
GCACTGTACACGTCTGTACACGTGTGCTCTGTATGTCCTTGCATGTGTGCTCCATACGGCCTTGCATGTGTGCTGTACACGTATGTACACGTGTGCTCTGTCCTTGCACGTGTGCTCTGTCCTTGCACGTGTTCTCTGCACACCTGTACACATGTGTTCTGTACGTCCTTGCACATGTGCTCTGTCCTTGCACGTGTGCTCTGTTCACGGCTGTACATGTGTGTTCTCCACATGCCTGGACACACGTGCTCTGCACACCCTCATGTGTGCTCTGCACACCTGTACACGTGTGCTCCATACATCCTTGCACGTGTGTTCCATATGGCCTTGCACATGTGCTGTGCATGTGTGCTCCATGTGTCCTTGCACTTGTGCTCTGTACACGTGTGCTCTGTCCTTGCACGTGC
>NW_010318445.1:124855-134218 GCF_000700745.2 Antrostomus carolinensis | reverse complement strand
GTGGAGTCTCCATCCTTGAAGATACTCAAAACCCCACTAGACACAACCCTGGGCAACTAGCTGTAGCTAACCTTGCTTGCCCTGGACTAGCTGATACCCAGAGGTCCCTTCCAATGGCAACTATTCACAGTAACTCTCTGAACAAACCCAGCGTTTCGGGCCACTCTTAGGAGATGGACAAAGCCTGCAGGTCCAGCTGGTGTGGGAGACCTAAGAGCCTGCCCAAGACAGGAGCTATTCATTCAGGCTGTGGCTGGGGGGGTCTCATACTAAGGTTTCCAAGGCCAATAGGTAACTTAAGTTAGTAACATTACTTAGTGCTCTACTGTATTGCACTGAAAGATTTAACATTATCTTGAAAGCAATCTCAATACTATTTGGCTACTAAATGTGAAAGTGTGCCAGATACAAACATGTCAGCTTCTTGGAAGCGAGGAATAACACTATTTTTGCACACAGGTTTGTTTGGTTGGTTGGTTTGTGGGTTTTTTTAATAATAATAAAAAAAACCTTCCCTGAAGCCAACATCATAATTCCAAAGGAATCCAGTTCTGCAAAACAGCAGTGTCAAGTTACTATCTACTGAACATGGTGAATGTGCTGTGATACAGGCAGTAGAAAATCCAAAGCCGTACCACCGTGAATCTCTCCATGTTTGCCACAGAAGGGATAGCAATCCTTTATAGAGGAACTTGGATGCAGCCCGTCTCTCACAAACCAAACATCTCTGGGCAGCTCTATCAACTTTCTTCCATGATGCTGCAACTTCCTCCCATAAACTGTAGCCTCAGTTTAAAAAAAAAAAAAACCAAAACAAAACAAAAAGCAAAAACCCAAACAAAACTGACTGGAAGCCCCTCAGCAGTTCATCCTTGCAACTAGTTCTGCAATGATGGAAAAATTAAAACTGACAAATGGATTTAGGGGGAAAAAAAGTTCTCAAGTACTGCAATACTGAGGGTGTTAGGAGATGGTGGCACTAAGGATTTTCAGCTATTTTCAGGAGAATATTTTAGTAGCTGGGGGGGGGGGGTGACTCACCATTCTTGACACCAGGCTGTGATTTTTATATGCAATGCTTATCCTGCAGCAGTGATCAAGTCAGAACAATGTTACTTCCCAACATAACTCAGCCTAATCTCAGAAAGATCATCTGAAGTGTAATGGTTGATCTCTCCCCTACTGTGGGTTTTGCCACTATGAATGAGGTTAAGAACCTGGTTTCTGTAGGCCACAACAGAGAAGACAGTTTACCATCACTCTGACTGTGAGCTAGTAACCTAAAACTGAGCATCCCTGGACTATTCTTATTTAGTCATTTCTCTATGCACACCTGAATAGTACTGGTAACTCAGTCCCATCGGTATAAAAAGAAAAAAAATCACAATAAGCTGTGTGACTCACCTTAAGAGTAGCAATTCTCTTTTGGGAACTTTCTTCTATTTCCAAAGCTCAGGAGAAGTTGCTTGATGGGCAGGGAACAAAACTGTCAGTGTGATCTAGGCAAGAAACAAATACGAAGTGCAGCTATCTTCTGGAAATGCCACGCAGCTGTATTCCAGCACACCTGTCTGCACCAATTCTCTGCTTTGAAGGATCTCAGGTTTTTTCCTCCCAAACTTCTGCCAACTTGATCCTGCCTTCCCCTGCAAATGCAGAGCCCTGCCTTATTACAGATCCTTCTGGGGAACCAGAGGGCCTAAAGTTTAATGGAATTGCCTAAATCCACATTTTACTCTATTAATTTTAGCATCAGTGAAATACTGTGGTGGATTATAAATTTTGATACTACCGAGTCAGCATTGTCTTGTATATTTCTGTGCATTTCACATTAACCCCAGTAGTAGAACCGACAAGCTAATGAAGCCCCAGCTTCAGCATTCTGATACGAGTTGTCCGTTACAGCATTCCCAAATGCACTTACTGGAAACAAAATGGGTAGAACAGCATTTAGGAAAACCACCAGGAGAGAAGGTTGCTCTCCCTCTTGTGCCAAACACGGAGATATTCACAGCGGCGAATGCCTTCGGATTTTCTGCTGCCCGCATGCGAGCGCGCTTGCCGCACTCAGCAGGCAGTAACTCCCGACCGCTGTACTGCAGGCAGCCCAGCATCTGGGCCTCCTAAGCGTTATTCCGTGCAGCGGTAAAGATTTCATTCCACACTTTCAGCAAGACATTTGCTTCGGTAACTCTAGGTCAGTTTTGAACATCTAAGTTGCAAAGAATAAATGGAGGTTCTCCAAGCAGGTGTATTGCACTTTGGTCTCCTTAGGTTCACCTGCCATTGCAACTGGGAAGGAAGTCAGTCGACTCCCGAATTTTTCATCTGTGAGGCTTTGCCTTCTGGGCCATCCAGCCACTAACAGACCGTTTGAGACAGCAGTAACGTTTGTCAGAACGGGAGGAAGAGCCAAATGTCTTCCCATTCTTATTATCAAACACACGAGTTACTACGCGTTTTAAGATTATTCTTGGTGAAACTCATTTTTCACCATCGTTCTTTTTGTTACGATTTCTCATGTTACCCAACTGAATTAGGCGGTAAAGAACGGTCTTGTTTATTCTGCTGCTTGTGTACTCATTGTTTGACCTACAAACTGCAATCTGTATGATCACATATATAGTTTATTATTTCAGTAAACAGGACATACACTACGGACTTTGTCAGTTTCTTAATTTCCCTGCCTTCTCCTCAAGACTGTAGTGCAAAAAGTACGCAAAAGCAGTTGAAAAGCGGTGTATGTGGGTGATAGCTACAGAAAGGTTTACAATAATTAGGGTCTTTGCTGGGAGCGGCAGACTTGGCTGCATATGCAAATGTAATTTCACAGTTATCACCATAAGGGTCATCATCAATTAAAATATCAAGAGCTACACTACTAAGGATACCAACTCATGTCCCAAAAGCAAAGCAGTGAGTACTAGTGAGCTCACTGAGCAGACCAGACCTCAGCTGCACATGCCACAGCTCAAAGCTCGCTTTCCCACTGAAAATGCATTACCGCTGTTGTGTATCTCGCAGTTCCTCCCCTGCAACCCCTGGGCTGCTTGAGTCCAGAAAGAAATGCTTCTATGACACAGTTCACACTTGGGACAACTACAGTCTCACCAAATAAATCACTTTTTGCTTGTACTGGTTCTTTGCTCTTGCTTAGACTGAGGGACTACCATACAGAAAGACAATGGATTGTTTCCTTTTTCTTCTAGATTACACATTCTAAATTAAAAAATAAAATCTCTTTCTTTAGTCTGTTCTCACAGTCAAAAGCTACAGACTCAGAACATGGATAAAAGATTCCATGCAGCCATGACAGCCATGCCTTGAGGTGCTGGCAGTCATTTCCTTGCAACATACTGCACAGCACTTCTGGATTTCTGTGGTTCCTTTAGTTTCTTCCCTGCCTTTATACACGTCTCATCCAGAATGTCCTCATTAGTGCTTCTGAAAATTCCAGAGTGTAAGGTACTCAAGACATTAAGGTACTCACCTGGGAAGAGATGTAGGTGGCTCAATCCCGGCTCCAGGGGATGTTCAGCTGTAGCAGAAGGCACCTACGGCACTCCACTGGGGCCTGGTTCCCCCCACACTGCACAAGCAGAAAATTAAAACTGCCGTCTCCATCAAGAGTCAGGCCACTGGCCTTGCCACCCCAATGACAACAGAGAAGCAACACCATTCTGAAGTTCTTTAACTCAACCTTCATTCAAAGCTACACACTGAATTTGAGTCCACCCCTAAACATCCAGGTCAGCCAAAACGATGTTTTTGAGAGATCTGACAAAAAGTTACACTGTCTCTGTGTTCAAAATAAAGAGATCAAATGACTTTTTAACCACAGCAATCACCATGGAGACTCTGGTTGTAATACTATTTACTTCTCAAAAAGCGGCTACATTCCTCTTCGCTGCTAAGAAGTACAACTTTGCACATGAGAAGGATACAAACACAGTAAGACTCCCCTGTGTAACTGACCCCACCAATATTTACTGTTTCGTGATCTGCTGGTTAAGCTGTAAAAATCACTTCTTTCAAGTGGCTGCGACAGATAATGAACAACATTAGGCCAAGAATCAATGTGATCAATGCAAGTTAGCCTCCTTGTTGATTCTCCATGTAAAATTAATTTGAGGTTTTAATCTATTCATTATGAGATACACTGACTTTGCTTGTAAATAAAAGGACAGGTAAGGCAAAACATTAACAAGAGCTCCTTGGTTTATGATAATGCTGTTCTGAATGCAGAATCAAATAACAAACAGTACAAAAAACATTTAATGCAAAGTTAAATACAATACAAACTTTATTAAAAATAGGTTGCAAGTGAAATACAGTAGAAATGGGAAACTACAGCAGTTCTGATGTTTTTCATAATAATGCACAGACAAATATGAAAAGCACTTTTACACATATTCACACTTGACCCGAATGCCCAATAGCGGCCAAATCCACTCGACTGAAGGTTATAGGTATTTTTTTTGCTAAGCCTTTTTCAGATTCTAGCAGCAACAGTAATTCAGCCACAGCGTAAGTTTTTTTCCTTAAGAAAAATTTGTCACTGTAAGGCTGCTAGTGTTCTCAAGATAAATTGGGAGAGGCTTGCTTTTCCTGATTAACAGACATAGCAAGCATGCAGATCCTTCATTAACACTTTGAACCAGTTTAATCTTCTACTTCATATTTAACAGGTGAAACGGTAAAAGCACACTTTCAAATAAGAAACCTGAAATACGTAAAAAATATTTACACTCCAATTTTCATTAACTTGCATTTATTTATCATACAACTCTTATTAAAAGTGATTTCTTTCCTAAGGCAGTGGAAGTCTACCCCTTTGTATTTGGAAGTGTGCACAATTCCCTAAATATATATTTATAAGAGAACAATATGATACAGGGAAAAAAAAAATCATCTAAAGCCAGTAAAGGGCTTTGTCAAATAGAAAATTTGTTTGGAATCACAATATATATTGTCTTAACATCACACAATGAGGAAAACTCTGATGAGGTCCTTATTCCCAACATCATCAGCCACATACACATAGCTGACGAAACAGTGGGAGGAAACAGATTAACAATTTAAAATTAAATAAGGCTATTACAGAGTGAAAAAATAGCTTGAACTGCCGAAGAGATTTTCAGTACAACAGTAAGAGGATGTCAGTAAAGCCAGCTAGACTAAAGAAGAGCTCGCCAGCACCACCTCCTCAGCGTGAGCAGGGATGATGGTTCCTTGCCAGCACACCAGCTCTGTTAACAACCTGACTAACATTCCCCTCCCAGCCAGCAGTACTGGATCTGCGGCTTCACACTTCAGTCTTTTTCTTCAATGTGCCGGTTCACTTCTCCAAAGGAAAGAAAAATATTGCTGAACTGATAACAGCAGACTTTCCAATACTGTTTCATGCCTAACTGCCTAGTAACTTCTAATCTTCCTTTCTCAGAAAACATATATATCTGTTCTGCTCACCTTGGCACTCCAATCATTACTCCTCACCTTTAACCCATTTCTAACATTTTGGTCCTAGCTGATGAAGGGCCACTAGTGTAGCCTACTATCTATTGCTTATGTGATTTTTTTAATAAAACAATTATCCAAAGGGTTTACCTTCACATTTTTGGAAGTCTAAAGCACATATAGTAGGTATGCATCAACATACAGACTTTTTAATAACTACAGATAAATTCTTATGCAGCTGTTTTAGACCCAACAAATACACAGGCCTAGAGATGTTTTTATTCCAAGGTTTTACCTACAGAATGTGTGTTATTCCAATACTAATAGTTAAGATCTGTATTGATATGCTGATCATTGTATGAACTCCATACAGTATGTCAAACTTGCATATAAAGTCGTAAGGTGGTCCAGATATTGTCAACTTATCAAACAAGCTAAAATATTGACTTCTAATGCACAGTTAGTTTAGGCAGTTCAAGCTATTCTCACTCTCTCTGCTCAGCAGCTAAAACAAAAGTGTGTCTGTAAAACACCAGGAAACAGAACTTATCTTTGACAAGTGCTACTTGGTCTGGTGCACAAGAACTTAACCCCCAAAACAGAAAGAAAAAAGTTACCTTCACGTGATTCATATATTGAAAATTTTACAGTGCTTTCATTTTATAAACCACAAGCTCCTGGCAAAGTAATTGGTTTTCTTGCTATTGCAACATCTCTAAATCTTAATTAACAGTCTTAGATATAGAGGAATCAAAGTCACTGCTTTCAGAAAACATTCATTTTCTGTTCATTAGTAGTGTGCCCCCCGTCTCAATCCCTCAATTTAGAGATCTTCAGTTACATCTGATAAGGTGCTTTAATCTTATTTTGTATTCAACTCATTTTCCAGTTCCATTAATTTCCTAGAAGCTTTTACTTTATTGGATACATCCTGACCCTGTGAAAAAAGTCGTTGGCGTTCCCTGAACGTCAAGTTTTCTGGTGCTCCAGGTAAATCTGTATCTTGACTGGAAAGGGAAAAAAAAGTCTTTGTTATAATTCTTATCTACAATATCCTTAAATATGGTAATTTTTAGTGACATTTACTGACTGGTAGTTTTTTTTACTAGAGGAAAAGATTCTCCGTTTAGTGTTCTGCAAGGTTGTGTTCCCCACACATACCTTTAATTCTGACATTGTGCTATCACTTAGACAAATAAAAGGCTCATGACCATCTCTGGTACCTTAACATGAATGAAACTGCTTGCCAGGTTTCAAAGTGAGGTGCAGGTGTGAACTAAGGCTCTGCCTACATAAGCATTGCTGTTATGGCTCAATCAGCAAGACTTTCTCTGGTGGCATATGTCTACAAAAAGCACTGGAATACAAAGCTTTTATGTCTTTGTAAACAAAATTACTGGAACTGAGGTACTAGTACTACTGTAGCAGCTGCAACACCTCTGTATTTTATCCTATACTGGCAGAGCTTCCAAGTGCAATAGTTGTTTAAGCTCTTGAAATTCTCTCTTGCTCTTGTAGCAAACCAATTTTAGTATTCTGTGTTTCTGACCACCACAGTAAAGATCTCAAACTGATCTGAGTTGTAGCACTTTGCATATGTGATTAACTCTCATACAATAATGCTTTATTTCAATTTCTTGATCAGAAGAGGTTTCACTTTTAGCTCCAAGAGGTCTCTGCTCTGCACAGGTCACTGAAATATTAAGTACATTTAAAAATGCAAGAACTGGGCTAACAGCTTCTACAGAATCTGAGCCAAGCCCAGTCATACCTTCAGTATGCTCTAGAGTAAAGCTTGCCACTCACATAAAAGTCATAGCCCATATTATTTATGCTTATTACAAATTTGGAAAGAATCTCACTTAAGAGGTATTGTTCAGGTTTATAAATACACCTAAAGCAGTTGAAGTTGTTAATTTACAATGATTTACTGAGTTTGTTCTGTTGTAGCACTAGAATTTGCTGCTGTGAAGCAGTACTTCAAATCACCTAAAGACTTGTGGAGAACTTATTTGTACTTTACAGTAACCCAAGATAGTCCACAGCCAACTGCAGAACTCTTGAATAGTCCCCAGAGATAACAACAACAACAGGAAATACTGCAGAAGTTAGCCAAGTCAGGTGTATGAAAGTTAATGGACTCCTGCAATGTCACCTTTTAGATCTTTTGTCTCTTGGATCCCGATAAACTTCATGGGCCCCAACAGCTGCTCCTGTAGATCCAGTGTAAGAATTTATTCCTTATGTAAAAGAAAAAAGTAAGTTGAAAGCCAGCAGTTACAACACAAAAGTTTTATACTATACTTCTTCAAAAAGGTGCAGTGCTTCTTTCAAGAAATAATCTCAAACTAGAATCAGAAATAAATTTAGAGGGTCAGCTGACCTGTAGAAGATTTAAAACCATTACTACTAAATTCCACCTCCCCCTCAAAACAGCTGTATTTTTTTTTATTCCTAATTTTGAGTCAGAAGACATTTAGTTTAGATTATCTAGCACATAAAATTATGATCTTTATCTTATTATGGCTTACTGTACAGACATTAAAAGTTGTTCAAGGTGACTGACAGAAAGAGCAACACACTTCATTATCCTGTAACAAGCTCCACAGGAAATGAGTTAGCTGCAGCTGCTCTCTATGAGACTAGAAGTAAAGCTAAGATTAGTATATACTGTCTTTGCAATTCAGCAGAGTCAGAATTTTTGTCTCTTGTTTAGTCTGATTAAGTAAACTGTAAGAAAATGCCCCCTTCCCCCCGCCATTAAATTTAACTTTCGCACAGGTATCTTGCAGCACTGCACCTTTAGTTTAAGTTGATATAACACACAGGTTTTACACATTATATTAATTCTTTCTAAAGGCCACAAGACAAAACCTTTTCTTTCCAATCAAAAAGTTTAATAATTTCATCTACATTTAAGACCATATTCTCTTAACTGTCAGGAAGAGAGTAAAAGTAAGCATCAGCATAATACTCAGATTTGTCTTCAGACAGTTCTAGTCTCAATATTATACATGTTATGTCTTGTGAACCTTCTTCGGCACAGAAGGAAATGTTTGCTTCTTCCACCGGTATATTTAACTTCTCTTAAGTATTCAATAAAACAGACATATGAGGCTGGAACACACAAGCAAATTTAGCTGGCGTGTTGTAGGCTAAATTTTTTCCATCAAAAATTTGTAGCAGTCCAAATTATACTAGGTATGCCTGGCACATGAAGACATTTGTTTCTTTCAGACACAAGTCTGACACGCATACAGTATCACATTCCCTGCTTCAGGAAGTCTGGATCCACACGCTGTGGTTCACGCTTCCACCTGCTTCTGGACAGCAGTTTTGATTTGCCTGTTGGCTTTTTTCTTGGTTAGTTGACAGACCCAATGGTCTTCAGAGACCCAGTGGAAGAAGGTACGAGAGCAAAATTTGCAGAAGCGTGGTTTACTAGAGTTAACATTCAGAACAGAGAAGAGCTGTAAAGGACAGGAATGTAACAGAGTCAGCGAGATGGGAGATGGTGAACTGCACAGTGGACTCTGCATTTTGTGCAAACGGCTTTGTACGTTACGCAGGCAGTCTTCATAGAAGCTTGAGCAATCAGGTGAAGTTAACCTGTTCTCATGGCTATTTTAAAAATTACGAAATAAGAGTATTCAGAATTAGTTGTATGGTTTATGAATTAGGTTATTAAAGGCGAAGCATTATACTACAATATTCCTTAACTGTTACCAAAACCCTAACCAATTCTTTGTAGATTGTCCTTCCGATTGTTTTCCAGGAAAAACAAACGCGTACACACACACACACACACAAAAAAAAATCACCGAACATTTCACTTTCCTGAGATTCATTTATCCATTAAAATTAACAGAAAGGAGAATTGGGAAATGCAATTACATATGAAATGGC
>NW_010318445.1:105061-124828 GCF_000700745.2 Antrostomus carolinensis | reverse complement strand
AGCGGTGGTAACAACTAGTGACTGATGGCTCTAGAGTTACTTGATTCATTATATGTACAGTCTTCAAAGTGCCAAACAACGAAGGGAAGCAAGGGTCTTTGGAAGCTTACGTGTTGTGATGGAAGGCACATTTTACACTCTCTTACAGTCAGTTTCTAGAAATAATAATTTCTAGAAAAAGAAGTCCTTTGAAAGAACAAAAATTCAGTACAGACATACAGTACAAAAGTTTCATGTCAGAAGCCCGCTCTTTCAGAATATTCCTAAGAGCATGCTGACAACATAGACAGTCATAGTGTTTAAAGAGAATCTTTTCCACTTATTTCCAGTCCTTCTTTAATCTTATTTTAACTCATTAACTCTGTGTGATATAAGGTGCTCAAAAGCTAGAGTCCTTCTAACACAAAACCGTGATTTTGGTTCCCTGGTTGTGGGTTTATCAAGTCAGCTCACATACATGGTAGGTAGGTAGGCAAAGTGGAATTATTTGCATTGTCATGGTAGCACATAGCAGATAGTTGACAGTGTTTCTACTTATAGTGCAGCCACTATATGGCAACACACTGAAAAGCTAAAAACTTCTCTTAGGTTTCTTTAAGATCTGGAACCTATGACAGACCCAGACAGGAGTGGCAGACAAGCTTGCATGATCCGTAGGGACTACTACATCACAAGATCTCACAGCAACAGCAGAGTAAAACAGATTGGTGGTGGGGGGTTTTTTGGTTTTATTTTTATGCTGCTGTTGTTTTTGGGTTTTTTTCCTTTAAACAAGTATCAGCATGGATACTTTTTAAGCAGCTTGGGTGCTGTACTGACCCCAAACAGTGAAACTGCTAAGTATCAACTTCATCAGCTGGACAGTAATTTTAACTGAGATAAATTATCGTCCCTTCAGCAATATTAAAACTACACAATGCTCTGCAGAGCTTCTCTATGGGACTGGAGCAGCACAACTACAGCAGAAGCTAATTTGCCCTGCAAAGGCAAGGATACCTTGCTGGAAAATGATGACCTGAGCCTGAACTGAAAAGGATGCAGACAGGAAGCTCAGAGTATCATGTATCTTTATGGCCTCATCTGATGCAGTCAGATTCATGCACTACTGCAGCTGGATTAGAAGGGCTTCTGGTAGATGGAACCTATTCTGAGGCTCTCATGCTCCCTATGACCAGGACACACTACAGCTCTGATTGAAGAAAGTAAGTGATTTTCATAATTTGTGGTGACCAAAAAGGTCATCATGGATATACCATATTGTAGGTTTCCACATTTGTCATTGCTACTTGAATCCAGTAAACAAGTTAGCCATTCAGCTATCTCAGGTGACTTGCTGCCCTTTGCATCTTAGAAGGATGATCTGATCGGCTGGAGTTGGCTGTCAGACATTTCTTGACTCCCAGCACAAGTAAAAGGAATGAACTAGGGGAATGTCATGTCCACCCCTGCCTTCAGAAGAACACAGAAGAAGAAAAGAAATGTAAGGGAAGTGCTGGCAGATGCTGCTATTTAAAGGCAAAATCCTGTATTAATAAAGTGCAAATTTTTTAGAGTAAGATCTACACAGACACATACTCAAAGAGTAAAGGATGTAAGATTCCTCCTATATGTCAGCAGTTAGAAAAAAAATAGCATGGAACTTTTGACTGAATTAGCTTTGAATTCATATCTATAGCTAAGCTAGTACTCTGCAGATAAAATACAGTGCTGAAGTTACTAGCAACTAGAGCTCTACTTGAAATTAAACTCCTTTATGGCTACCCACTTGGATTTATAAAAAACAAGATGAGAAGAAAAAGAAATACAGGGGTGTAGAAGGGGAGGGAAGGAGTAAGGCAAAAAGCACTAAGATGAAATTTAGGTTTTTGTCTCTCTGCAAGAAAAATGCACTGTACAAACCAGAGGTAAAGGAATGGTGCCTACTGCATTAAACTAACTGCATGTCCTCTATGTTTCTTGGTGCTTGTATATTTAAGAACTACGTCTACAAAGGTCGTTTTTAAAGCCATTTGCACACACTATTAAAAGAGAGAACCCTTGTACCAGTAACGAAAGCAGAAGATTGGCTCTGTCCATGAACCCATTAGAAAAGGTTTCCTGTGTTCAAGAGAGGTGCACTTCCAGATGCCCTGAGTAACCAGTGGTCAGTCATACAAAACAAATCACTGAAAGATACAGAGTGAAAGCCAAAACCAACAGTACTTTGAATTGGTTGAGTAACAGTTAAAATCATTTCTGACTCATTGTGTAAAAGATGCAATTTTTGCTTTTGAAGAGTTTGGGTAAGGAACAAGGAAACTTGAAAGATCAAAACAATTAAAAAATTGGAGGATTCATATTAATATGAGGATTTAAGTTAGATCACCACAGTGAAAATAGTGATTAAGTGGGAAAAAAAAATCACAAAGTAAGCAATTCGATCTGCAGCACCAGAGTTGAAAAAATAAGGATAGTTCTGTAGAGACGATTGATTTAATGGTGTCTACCTTTAGAGCTGCTGGCATGGATGAAACTCGGTTTGTTTGGTGGGGGTGGGGGCTGGCTTTTTTTGGCAGTAGTACTGTTGGCATTGACTGGAGATGACTGGAATGAGTTGGAAAGAAAGATGCCATCTGAAACTGGGCGAGGCTGGCGGGAGGGCTGCTGTGGCTTAAGGGTGGCAGGAGGAAAGTCACCATAAGATTTCCTTGTGCTGGAGTACTTATCCTGACCTGCTAGATTGGAATCCTCCTCCTCCTCATCATCATCATTGTATGCAACAAACTTGGCAGTATAAATCGTGTCAGGGGAGAGGACCTGTGTTTTGAGGTAAGAGGTGTTTCGCTGAGGTGGGGGAGGAGGAGCGTTAGATGAAGGGGTTGGGGATGGGAGTTCATATTCCCGTGGAAGCGGAGGTCTGTACAGACCAGGCTCGTCAGGTTCCAGTAATCTTCGTTCTGCTTCATCGTGCTGCCTGCGCCTTTCAGCCTCTAAGCGACTGTAATACTCCTCTTCCTGCCGCCTCTGTAAGTCCAGATGAAACAGAAACACAGTGGTCACAAAAACAGACATGTCCATCTAAGGGAGACTGACAGTTTGTATTATCGAGCTACAAACATCTTTCTTTGTCTCCTTTTCTGGCAGCAGGCAGGGCATCCATATGGACTCAGACAAAGAATATTTATTTACTACTATGAAAGAAGTGGCAGTTGTCCTGTAACACAGCAGTGCTTTTACTTCCAGATTTACCACTGCCTGTGGTAACTAAGGCGGCTGCCTGTGTGAACTAAGGGCGACTCCAGCATTTATTACTCAAAATGTAACAACAGTTAATAAGGGGTAGATTTACTGAAGCTATAAAGACTCCGTGGGAGAGGAAAATAACTAAAATCAACTACCATCTTAAAAAAGGAGCTTTGTGATTTTGCTGCATGCTTATACAATATAAATTAATCAACAGAGCCTTGGAATAGATGACTCCTAACAAAGCTTCTAGTATAAACACCAGGTAAACGACTTTCACATAAAAATCAAATTTCAAAGAACTTTTCTAAACCAGACATAACTGTTTTTAAAAAACATTTATTAAAAAAGTAAAAAAATCCTACGCTAATAATGTTTATATGAGGCTACTGACATTTAAAAGGTCATGAAATCTCTTCTATGTATTTTTCCAGTATAAAAGGTTTTTACTGTTTTAAAATAAATCGCATTTAATTCTGCTCAGCTCTTGTCTAAGCCCCATTGTAAATTAATACAAGAGTCTATTCAGTAGTTTGTTTGATAACAAATGAAAACATGTATTTGGAAACATGTTACAAAAAACCTTTTGCAGAAGCACAGTAAAACTTCTGATGAGAATACATGGTATTTTGAACAACTGTCCTTTCTGTTTTTAATCCATGTGTTTAAAATAAAATCCACCTTATGTGCTCAACACCATGAGTCAGTTATCTTAAAAAAAATAATAAATCATTCTGATCTTGTTCATCCAGAGTAAGACATGAAACTCATCTCCCTGTACTACTCTCTAAAATCATAGTAGTGGTCAGATGGTACCAAGTTCTGAGTTGGTAGATGTATGAGCCTCAGTCAAGATCTGTCAATGAAAACCTTTTCAAGTGTGTGATCCAAATGTCATTTGGCTGCATCACTCTCAGAAATTAAGAAAGCCTTGGCTGGCTTTTTTTGGTTGGCTTTTTTTTTTTTAAACTTCCTACAGTATATTTTAAAATACTTCCCTCAGATACACCTTCCTCACTTCTCAACTATCACCACCCCCATCGTAGCGTTCTTCTACTCATCAACCCATTCTGCTTATGGAAAACAGTAAAACAAAGCTTGAAAACAATCTAACAAAACAAATTAACAAAGTGAATATATCTAAGGTTGGGTTTTTTTTTAAAAAAAAAACCAAAAACATTTGCTCAGACTTCCAAGATGAAATTTCTCTCAACATTAAAAGCTAGCCCTCCTTCTTCATTCTGAAGTCAGTGTTACTAACAGGCAAGTCTTCAATCTGAACAAAAGTAACTGTTCTCTCTCTAGGAAGAAAAAGGTCTTAAAAAAACCACGCTAAGAGTCAAATGAGGTGCTTTGTCTTCCGGTTTTGTACAATAAAGCTCTCAAATTCATGTGTAATGTTCTGAAAGAACCTAGGAGCCTGAATTTTTAGAATCTGTTTGACTGCACAGTGACTTATCTGCTGAAATGATTGACTTCCTTTCTAGAAAAGAGTTCCTTTTCTCCCATAGTCCAAACATAAAAGACAATATGGAGCACTCATCTCCACTCCACTGTATTTAATATTCTCTCTCTCTCTCTCTCTGTAGCTGTATAAAACAATTACTGCAAAAATATTTAAGTGCCATCTCTGAGACACAGCCAAACTCAATGCCACTAAACTCAGCCATTATAAAAAAGAAGGAAGGCAAGTCACTTTGGGGGCTGAAGGAAAGCAGGAGGTAATTGATTTCTGCCATAACTTTCAGAAAAGGCTCCGAAGGCAAGTCCTTGCCATTGCTGAAATCCTTCAGCCATGATGCCTATGGTACTATTTCTGCAATACCAGTCAACCACAAGTGGGATATTTATTTAATTACTTTTTGTTTTACACTGGATAAACTGAAGCCTTGGGTCATGATCCCTGTCGCTAGGGCTAGTGCGTTTAACCCCTGCTGACCCAACACTGAGCTGGCACTGGCCAGGCTAAAGAGGAGAAGCCTGTAAGAACCCCTGCAGCACTCAGAAGACCACAACCTTTTCTTCAGCCTCTCTTCTGGTCCGCTCCTCCTCTTGCTGTCGTCGCTCTTCTTCCTGCCTGGCCCTGTCTTCTGCTTCTCGTTTGCGCATTTCTTCCAACTGCTGCTGCCGTCTGCGTTCTTCGTCCTGTAACTACGAGAGACGCAGCTTTAAGTTTTTGGTCACGTATCTGGGTAAATGGGTCAAAAAAAAAAAAAAGTAACTAATTCAGTAGAAAATGCTATACTACAAATAAATCCATATAATTTCCAGCTGTTAAGAGTATGCTTTGTTGCATAGTTTTACATTAAAAAAAACCCCCCAGAGATGCACAGAACTACATACATAAAAGCACAAAAACATGGAGGGAGACATTTTTAGCAGTTACGTATGAACCCCAAGCAGAAGACTAAGGCGACACATGTTCCAGACAGCTTCAGCAACCATAGTCTCATAGGTACAGTAAAGTGAAATTAAATACTTGGGACCAACAGTACACATCTCCAGCAGCCAATTGGTTTTTCATTTTGAATTAGTATTTAAGCACCGGAAAATCATGATTCATTAGTCAAAGGGTCAATCTGTTTAAAGTAACAGGCTCACTCAGCAAGTCTGCAAATAGTCTCAGGAGATAAATACAATCTCCAACTGTATCTGCAACAAATGTGTTCTGGAAAAAGCAGAGTGAGGCAAAGAAATCTTTGGCTACTGAGACTAAACAGCTCACATGAACAACTGATTCCAACAGACAATACTGTTTTATATAAGCTTATGATAAGCACTGCACAGATAAGAAAACTGAGCAACAATCCAAACTTTGCATGATTCTCTAAAGCTAACAGTATCTAAGCCCTTGACGGACAGGAATATTCACTGTCACAACAATACTCACATGCAGAAATTACCTGGACTACCTGCTGTGTTATTTCTTACTGCAGCGTAGGTTTTAAAGTGATCTTCCCCCTGCCCCCCTGCCAAGATCTTTTGTACTGATTGATATATCTTGCTGTAAGCTGCATGTAACACAGATACTTCTCTACTCCTGGATTTGTTTTTTACAATCCAGTTTCATTTACAGAGAAAGGCTCTTAAGACACAGAGCAATAGTGATATAGTAAAAGAAATTTAGTTTTGATACTTTGTGAGGACAATCTTCATGTAGGTATCTCTCCCCTGCAATCAACTAATAGGAAATGTGCTTTAAAGCAGATTAGGTTTTCTAATAAATTTTCCCATCAGTTCTAAAAAATATTTTTTTTTAATTAATTTTCTGGTAATTATTTCCCCCCACTGTTCATGTAATATTTGTGTTATGGGTATCTTATGATGTTGTAAAACAGGTAATTTTCAAAACATTTGCCTTCTGCATCTTCAAGCAGCTAAACAGACTAATTAAAATTAAAACACCTCTCATTTGAAGTGTTAAAAAATACCATTCTTGAGCATGAAAGCTAAAGAACAAAATTATTTCATTTAGACAGGCATTTGTATACTTCATAATGCTAATTCCAAGTACATTTCCCTTATTTAGAGCTAAAAAGTTTGTAATTCCTAACTGAAAATGACATGAAGATAGAGATCAAGCTCAGTATATATGGTAGAGCAGGGAATAAAGTAGTTAACCAGCTCCCTGCTTGGATTAAGACCTCTTCTTGTCTTGGTTATTAAAAAGACATTATTTTAGCAAAAGAGATAGTATTGCTGTCAAAAGGAAAGACAGATAGTAATTCAAAAGCATTTACAGAAGACAAGTCATTTCCTCTTAAGAAAAAAAAAAAGTAGCAAAAACTGCAACGTGAAAAAATAGAGGAAAACTCCTTGACTCTTGTCACAATTGCATTTAGAGAAGAACTCTGAACATGGCAGTTCCTGATCCCAGGTTCCAGCACGGATGCCTTTTGCTTAACAGCAGATACTTCTATTCAAATGCACACTTCAACAAGAAAGTATTTCCAACTAAATTAAAGGGCAAGTTCTAGTTTCTTCTGAGCTGAACTAAAGAAAGAAGGGAAAACTGGGCAGGGTGCCCACCTGGGAACTGTCGTCAACATCTGAACCATAATAATTGTGAAGACAACTGTATCCAGGTCAGAGGCTGTTCTAAACATAATACTCAGTATAAAGGCCAAAAATTATATGTAAGGCACAAGCGGGAACAGAGCAACTATTACAGAGTGACGTTTCATTTCTTTACAATCCGTAACTGCTTTCTACTTGGGAGCCCTCCCAGAGCAAGGCAGGGAGCAGTGGGATGGTGAGGCACGCCAGGGCGCTCGCAAGTGTTGGTGTTTGTAAGTGCGTCCAGCAGCACCCGGCTCAAACCAAGCGCCCTAAGTTTCAAGCCTCCAAGGAAAGCTAAGCTAGCTCCACGCCCCGTTTCTAGAAAGAGAGCTATTAGACTCCCAGCTTAAATATTTGGATTCAATATTTCTCTATCCCAGTTAGTTTTTCTCTAGTTTAAAAGTCACATTTTCATGTGATTCACTGTACTTCCAGGGTTTCTCCAAAGCAGCACGTGTTCATATTGTAACAGGTAGAAACAACTGATCCATACAGCCAGAGGGACTGAGAAGAGCATTTTCCCAGCTCTACCCCAGCGAAGCACAAAGCACTAATTCTTTCCCTGTTTTGTCCCAGCTCTACTGGAAGTGCCAACAGTTTGCTCAGCCACTCAACGCTGTCACCCTATCACCAACATACACTTGCAGTACTATTCCTTCCTAGAAGAGGGCAAGAAAGGCCACCTTTCTTCGGAGCTATTGCTCCTTGTAACAGATCAGCCCATCGGCTCCTTTCCAGAAATGTTAAGATATTCATGGGACTGGCAGGCACCCAGGAAGTCTCAAATTCCAGACAAAATTAATTTCTCCAAGCATTGCTTAGAATGCTTTGAAAAAAGTTCCAGAACTTTGAATTTATACCTATTTATTTATAACAACTAAAGCTGGGTCAGATCTGTTAGTGGCCAAGGGAATTTAAAAAGACAAACACTAGCCAAATTGACAATTCATGCATTAACTATTCATCAATTTCCACAGCCTTTTAATTATCAGAACAGCTATCACCAATGCTTACACTGGACATAGTAAAAAAAGCATGGAAAATTCCAAAGTGTATTTCCCCCCGCCCAGAAACGACAAAGTAATTTCTTGAGTAGATGACATGGTATAGAATAGATGCAACTATGCCCAAAAAGTAATGTGAACAGTATGAAAATGATGAAATTAGGAAAAAGAGGTATTTGCTGGGTATAGCGTTCAACATAATCTATTTCAGAATTAGCTTCCTTTCTTTTTTTTTTTTAAAGCTAAATTTATTAACTAATAAATCCTCGACTAATTCAAGCCATGGATCCATCTAGCACAGTATTCTGTCTCTGACCATGGCAAGAAGAGCTCACATGAGCCTGGCCATTTCTTCTAGTATTTCCCCAGCATTCAGCATGGTACCAGAGACGTCTGGCACAGCCTTGTGTAATCCTTTGAGTAGCTGTTGGCAGGTGTGATGTCTATTAATTTGTCTAATCCATTTTTAAAGCTGATGATACTGTCTGCCTTCACAATCTCCCATTGCAGAAAGATCCAGAAGTTTAAAGCCTGCTTGGCAAAGTACTTTATCTATCCAGTCACAGCTCCGGGGATGAAGGCTTAAGCAAAAAAATAAATAGGAGTAGTAATAAGAAAAAATATTGATAGATACTAAGTCTGAAAAATCCATGACTCCTGGCTTGTCCATTAATTCAGAAAGCTGACGTGCTTCACCTGTCGCCCTGCTGTCAACTGCTTAACACTAATGTACCACACAGATACAAAACTGAATGCCTTAAACAGACTAAGTCATCTGAAGTATTAATTTAGAAATATTATTTTTAAAAAATAAAGCAGTGCTGAATATCCAAATTTATATTTTTAATAGCCACGTTTACAGTTTTTTCCAGCAGTACAAATTAACTATACTAACAGGACTTGCAAGCATTATCCTTCTTTCAAATTGGTATACTAATGATACAGAAATACGCTTTGAAGGGGATATATTTCTTTTCTAGAAGACTACAGAACTCTTTTTTTCCATATACCCATTTCCAGTAATACCAATAAAACACAGAATTGGTTAGAGTCATAGCAATTACTGCCACAATCTGAAAGCCTGCCATGTTTTAGATGCAAGAGAATGGTATTAACCAATTGAAACTGAAATTATATGCCAATTTAATAATTGCATGTTTGTGTGACCTACTTGGAAATATTAGTTCAGAAATAATTTCTGGGTTTACAATCCATTTTTACTTCAATCAGAAACTGTAAACAACAGGGTTTCAGCATGTGCTGAAACAGTATGCTCTATTAGTAGGCTCTCAGGACAATTTCACTTCAGACTGGAAAAGAATGGTGTTCCTAGAGCTCTCTTAAAATCTGCAGGGGTTGGGAAGGGAGGAAATCTTACCTCACAGCTTGTTCATTCAAAGTGCTTAGTAAGATTTTATAAACACAACTGCACAAAACACCAAATACACAGTTTTATATTAGACCACTGCTACAACAAGCAAATCAAGCCTGCAAGCAGAACACATCATCTGAAAGGAAGGAAACACACGGAAAGGAGTCACCACATCTGGAAACATTCAAATGCATGCTTACAGTTAAGTTACTGCTTATTGTATACAATGATTTTTGAACACCCAGAGATGCCAAATCATCATCCAAAGCACGTAGAGTGATTATTAATAATATCAGGAATTGAAATGGGAAAGAGATATCAAAGAGAAAGAAGCAAACATACCAAATCTAGAACAGAGATTGCTGGCACAGCAGTCTGCTGCAGGTAGTAAGAAAGGGGAAAAAAAGAAAGATGCACAGTGAAAATAAAGATAGGTTAGACTTGTTCCATTTCAAAAGCATTTTCTTTTATTTGTTAAGTCAGCTGCTTTAGAATGAGGAACTGAATTGATATAATCCTGAAATACAGAAATGAAAACAATCAAATAATCCAAAATTTTAATCAGAATAGGCTTGACTCATTCAAAACCTCAGTATTTCTCCAGAGATGCTACTACTTGCATCTCTAGCAGTATAGACAGTGAAACGTAACCAACATGCAAACATTACTTCAGTTCAAGACAGCTGTTATTAGTTTCAAAATGTGCCAAAATGCTGGAAGAACTTTATGCACAAATAGTATTTTAAATCCAGCACTTGCAGAGAAGACTGATATAGTATTATGCAATACAACTGGCTTTCTGTTATTGACACATGGCTTTTTTAAGCCTTGCTACAGTAAAATTTTAGAGACATTGTTTGTTAAAATGGCAGTTTTAAATGGACTTTTTATGCCCGTAGGTAACTGCCTATGTGCTACAAATTACTTGTTAGTGATGTTGAGCTTTAATGCAGCCTGTTTGCCAAAGATATATTTAGCCTTTCCTTTCTTCATTTTCCAAGTCTGAGGTATCTATTGTTTTACACATTAATAAAGTTAGCCACAAGAAAAAAGGAAAGCAATGCAGACTGCAGTGAATACAAGAAGAGTAAGTTTAGGAAATCAAGCTGCCAAAACAATCCTGAACAAAATACTACCCAAGCCGATAGCTATTTCTGAATGTAAAAATAAGCGTGTCCAAACATCTCTCAATAATTAAAAATTGCTTATCCCAGAATTAAGTCAACTTTTCAAGATAAACTAACAGAAGACACTCAGCGTACTACAGAGCTAGTTTTTAAGCCTGGCAAAGCATAGCTATTGGTATCCAGCTTTGGTATCCAAGCTGCTATTCAGAAAAGAAAAACAAATTTTTCTATAGAAGCTGTTTCTCAGTAGATTTAACAGATTCTGAGAGACAACAGCCACCAGCAGAGTGATAAAAACTTCATCACATTCATCAGTTGTATTATCTTATTAGATATATTATGAGCTTTCACTCATAATACTGAAGCCAAGGTAAGCAAACCTTGTCGGATATTGATTAAACTGGACACCATGCAAAATCCAGGTATGTATGAGCTGCAGCCCTAGACGGGGTGTATCCAAAACCACATGGCTCAACCTAATGCTTCCTCCCTGCTCTGCTGGAGTCACCACTGAGGTGGTAAAGGTAGAGGTAGCAGGTGCATTACACCCCAGCCTTTACTTGGAGCAGACCAGCAAGGTGGAATCTCAGTTCAGTTCAGTGTTCCCTGTAAACAGCATGCATTTGGTGTCTGTGTTCAGGTCTACAGATAAGAACTCCTAGAGTAAATATATTTGAGGGGGGAGAAAAAAAAAACAAACAAAAACCCCCAAACCTCATGCTATTTTTTTCCTTATTCTCTAGAGACTTTAATAATTTCAAATACTTTTGCTTACCTTCATGTAAGCGAATTCCTGCCATATTTAACCTTCTAATCCTACTCCACGTACATGGCAAGATCCCTTTATCCAGAGAATTTCCTTCCCCACAACCAGAAAAGTAAATTTGACTGCCAGCTTGGGTTCTATAACAGGTAGTTATGATACTTTCATAATACGTCACTTTACTGGTGATGCCACAGTAAGTTAGCAATTTAAAAATTAAGGGATTTAAGAAAGCTTCGTCCTCCTTTACCCCATAAGAACATCAAAATACTCAGACAAAGCCAGAGAACCCACTAAGATATACAACAATTTTGTTTAGAAAGGATTATCCCTTTTTACCCTTGCTCTTCTTTCTGCCTCCAGTCGCTGCATGATGAGCATAGTATCCACATCATCATCCTCCTCTTCATCATCATCTTCATCCTTCTGCTTTGATTCCTGAAGTCGCTTTTGGAACTGCCACTCAAGCATGAGTTTGCGTAGGCGGTCATTTTCTTCGGCAGTACGATCAGGCTTGTTCTGAAGGTCCTGAATCTCTTTACTCAGCATGTCCACAATGTGCATCTGTTGCTGCTTCTCCAGTTTCTCCTTAGCATCCCGTTTCCAGGGATCTGGAGAGAGGCTATCACTAGAGGACAGTTCTTCCTTGCTGATAGTAATGTACTGCAGATCTCTCCGCTCAATAGTCCGAGGCTGCTGTTGGGGCTGTAACTCTCGAATGACTGTTTCTTGAGACCTCTGCAAAGTTGAAGGTTTTTCTGATTTCACTTGTTGAAGGGAAACAGGGGGAACCACAGGCTGAGCAGGAATTAGTGGCTGAGAACGCATTTGGCCCAGTTTCCTCTCCTGCTCACGACGTTTCCTTTCTCGTTCTTCTTCCAAACGTGCCTTTTCCTTTTCATACCACCTCTGATGCTCTTCTCTTTTTTTTCGCTCAGCCGCGGCTACCTGGGAAGATGCTTGTGCTCCTATTTGATTTGGAGGAGGAGGGGGAGGCAGAGGCAAATCCATTTGTAGTTCATCAAATTCAGCTGCATAATGCACTGGAGGAGGCGGTGGTGGAGGGGGAAGATCTGTTCTGATGGGCTGGGAAATGGCCACTGGAGTTGGCTGGCTAGTAGCTGGAGTTTTCCAACGGCCAGGTCCACTTTTAGCTAAACAAGAACCAGGCGAGACCGGTTTGGATGAATGGTTCAGGTGTTCTTGGCTAGATGTGCTAGAATCCACAGATGAATTAATCCACTGATCGCTGTCTGACTTCCGATCAATGTATTCTACATCCTTCCGTATAACAACTTCCAAACGATTCCTCTCTGGCTGGAAAACGTTATCTCTGAGTTCTTCCTGGGAACGTGCCACACGCTGGAAAAAATTAAACAAGGAATGTATTTCATAGTCCATCTACTAGAACATATTTGAAAATGGCTCACAAACCACATTCTTTTTACTGAAGGTAATTACTTTTAGTGAATTTCAGCATTTCCATGCCCAGTAAGCTTCCCAAAACCAACAATAAAATATTCTTAGGCCTTTTAACTCATTGAAGTCAGGGAGGACTTTGCAACCTCTGAAATGCCTGGAAACCTGGACTGGGAGGAAGGATGAACGCAAAACAGAGCTTAAGCTGAAAACCTCCTCAGCTTGCACAATTTCTCAGGACTATCTCCGACACCCCCTTCCCCCACATGTAAGCATGAGAGTCCTGGCAGCTCAGGCACACCAGCTCTGTCATTCAGCCTTCAGCTGGCTTGACTGAACATTTTTCCTATTGAGAAAGCAAACAGAAAGGCTGCTGAGGGACAGACAAGGCAGCCTCTGCCCACCCTCCTCCACTCACAGGCGAGATGACCCGCAGGAAGCACTCATTACTCCGGTGTCATTCATGGGTATGGAATCTGGGCAGTCAGGTCTAATTCTACCTGCTCTTGGGGCATGGGTGTATTGGTCTGTGCTTTGGTCGCTCTTCTAGTGTGTCAAACACTAAGTCTTTTTTTATACAAGCTCGGGGTTGCACTGCACTGTACAACCTCCTGAAAAGGAATACTGGACCATAAATTAGGCTTATCAAATCTGTTGATGATTTTCTTAAGCAAATATTCATACTTTGAATGTGAGGAACTACTAAGCACTGAACACATAATGTACCAATTATCAACAACTGAGAGAAGACTAACAAAGCAAACGCCTTTTCTTTTTCCTCCATTGATGACCTTAACCATGACCTCTAAAGAATGCCGCCTTTGAGATGAACAAGTGTATTTTTTATGCTCTATTAGTCCAGCAGAGCTGAACACACAGCTCTGTGTGTGTTAGATTCGCTGTAAAGATGCACCTAGCCAAACAGTTTGCTAATGCCTTCAGAACAGAAAACAGGCATTTCACATCAGTCAGTAGCTTATGGCAGCTTTTTCCACAAGCTCAGTTGTTACTGTTAAGATTAAAAGGATACTTAAAAAATTTTTTTTGGAAGTCTATTTTCCTCTAATTTTCAACTTAAAAGAACTACCATACAGCAGAGAAAAAACTGTGTACACTTTCAATGCCTGTAAGGAGCTAAAGCTTCTAGCCATTTGCTTTATGAAAATGCTTTTCTGCACTGCATTCAGCCTTAAGACCACAGCTCAAATTTGGTATCTGTCAACAACTTTAACAAATGGGGTCTACCTCACCAGTTTTAACCACCTCATCTAATGTATTCACTTAAGCTTGTCTTAAACAAGACACAGATGCATGTCCAGGCAGCAATTCATCCCATTAAGACAAATGGGTGGGAACCATTCTCTGGAGGTACTATCCTCCCGCATGTCCCATCATTGACAGAGAGAGCCTAGACACTAACTAAGCAGCTAAGATTAGGAGAGATGAAGAAGTTAAGCATGGAAATTCAGCAACATATTTCCATAGCTATTTGCCACAGTAATTTAACTTGCAGCACTCTCCTTCAAAATTAAAATCGTACTTTGGGTATAACATCTATTTTCTTAACAGCTGAAATAATTAGGATTTGATATCCATGGCACTCGGGGCGGGGGAAGCATCAGGCTTATATTTAATTTATTTTTTTACTGAATTCACTCGTCAATACATGTGTGAGTAATCAATAATCAATCTTTACTTTGCCTCTACGGCACAATCTCAAGATAGTTTACAAGACACTGCTTTTCCAAAAGTAAAACATACTGCCTGATGTAAGGCTCTCCTTTTATCACAAATTAAGAAAGAGCAAAAAAATGTTTTCTCTCTATATTTTTTTTCTCTACACATTTTTAAGTGTCTGTACAGTACAGTGCAACCCTGAAAGAAAAGATGATTCAGTGACTGGATTTAGTAGATCTAGATTTAATTTCCTGTATGGATTTGAGTAAAGTCTTCATTTACAAAGAGCAGAACATTATTTTTTTAATTTATAAAGGTACAGAGGGGGTAAATTAATTTCAAGTCAAGAAACATCTGCACTTCGATAACAGATGCAACTTTTTCTTTTTTTCTTTTTTTTTTTTTTAACTGAAAGCAGGGAATGTACTTCAGTGAAGACCTTGGATAGGTCTCCAAGTATTGTTTTATTTCATTTTTAATACTTCACTTTGTCACTTAAACAATGCACCCCGCAGGCAAAGAGATTTTTTCCATGTAAACCTTCTTGGAAGAGTGAAAGATTTAGTTTGCTTTTCAGAAAACCACAAAACATTTTACAAGATAAACCCTACTACCATCTACACCCCATTACCTCTAACAGGGGATTAAAACATCCCAGATAACAGGTCTGCAGAACATGGCAAAGTAAATTATACTGGGGGGGGAAGAAAGTAGGGTTTCTGAACCCAAGCCAATCATGGCAAAAGTACAGTTGTTCCCCTCCTTGTGGTATAGCTTGTCCTCAACAGCTGAGATTATAGAGAGTTGGTTGTTCTGCAAAAATGTCTCCATCAGTCTGGAAGTAGAAAACAAGCAGTTTCTTTCTGTTTGGTTTTTTGTTTGTTTGTTTGGGTTTTTTGTTGTTGTTTTTTTGGGGAGGGGTGTTTGTTTTTTGTGTTTTTTTTTCCTCTTCTTCTATTGAAAGACATTACTTCTCACCTGCATTGTAGTATTGATTGAATGATTACTTTCTGCCTGGACCTGTGTTTTTTCTTCATAATTTGGCCACTGACTCTGAGCTGGACCCATTCTATCCTGGGACTTTGAAGCTGGGAATGTGAAATATTCTCTAGTATAGGTCTGTGTTGGGATGGGATAAGCTTCAGGTCGTGGGGGCAGAGTCTGTTCCTGAAAAACAAAGAACGTAAGTTAGAATTTTCTAATCACATGGATCCGTATGGAATACTGTTCTAAACATGCATCTTCCAAATGTTTTCTTTTGGCTCATAAGAGCATTATTTGTCTGGAACAGGAGATAAAGAGGTTGTCTAGCATCAAATATAATTGCGGTTATGACTCATGTCTTCATGGTCTGAAAACCAGTAAGCAATATTGTACAAACCTAAGAAATCACAAGGCCAACTTCATGGACAAAATATAATAAAATCCCTGAAAGCTGTCTCAGTCTTTCATTAGCTGTAATAAGCAAAACCCCCACCCAGTCACTAGTACCAGCATTATGTTCAAATAGTTAAGTAAGACACTGGTTTGACTCAAGCACACTGACGCTATTGATATCTAAGGAAAGTTTAATAGCCAGCATTTTGCTTGCCATTTCTGACCTCTGTACAAAGATTTCCAGTAGAGACTGAGGTTATTTTGGTGGTAGTTCCAGATGCATAAGCATTCTTTCCCCCAGGGCTTGGAGGCTGATCTGTTGGAAAGTTAAAGGAAGTATTTACATGACTGTTAATAATAATTTACATAACTTAATAAAATAACAGTATTCACAAAATAACTATGATTTTTCCTTTGAGTAGTTCTAAGAGGCTTGCTCCAAATGTTACTAATACATTGGCGCTTTAAACTTAATCCATTTTTAAAAGCAATCATCTCCCTTTTAAATTCAACAGCTAGTGGAGGAGTCACCTACCCCTAAAAGAAGGATAATCTTACTTACTTGCTACATTGGGACTGGAGCGATGATCAGCTCTGTTCTTCATTAGTCTATCATCCCCTGGCAGCTTCTTTGGTTCACTGTACTCCGTCCACGGCAGCTGAGGGCTCTCAGGTGACCCATTTTGAGTGGAGTTATTATACAGCTCAAAACCTTCGCTCTTTGGTCGGGGTTTACCTGAGCCACGGCGGTCAGAAACTGTAACAGTTGGATATGTATTTTCCCCCTTTCACTTATATTAACTACTGTCTAGCACACTCTTTTTCAGATCACAGCTATCTTGCATTTATAATTAAAAATGAGTTCCCAGTAAAGGAAATGGTAGATTTTAAAATCTTTACTTCTTCAGCTACACAATCTCACCCCTTGTATCAACTATACAGGATCCCTTTGATTTGTATGCTTCAGAAGAGCTTTAGAAAAGGTACCACAATATTTGGAAAAGCCAAATGTGCTTTACTGAAAAGTCTCTTGCTGACTCTGAGAGGCATATAGCATCTGGGATGGTGGTGTAAACTGTGATAATAAGGATTTATTCTTTTAACCCATTCTTTTCTATACTGTAGTACTACCTGATATGTAGAAAAGGTCTTTCTTTGCAAAATTATTTCCTTTACAACATTATTCTACATAAGACATAAATATGTCTTTTGTTAGTTCACTGAAGTAGGAGGATAAAATGTAACACTGGAGAAACATCCAAGAACTTCTTACGATCAGACACAGAGACTTAAGAAGATATGTTTCAATATTTCTAGTTAAAAAACAAGCAAACAAAAAAACCCCCTACACTAACCAAAACAAAAACCAATGGCAAAACGTGTTCCAAGGGCTTCTGTTTCTATTTCTTTCTTTCTTAGTAATTACAGTTCGCTCTCTGGTTACAAGGAAGTCATATTCTGAGAGGAGAGAAGCTTTTATGAAAGGGATAAAAAAGCCACTGAAGTTTAACGCCCTTTCTATTCGTTACCTTCCATTTGTTAAAATAAAAATTACTTTAAACCAGAATTAGGTTTAAATGAATTTTTTAAAAGGTATGTATGCAAAGCATTTATTAATTATTAGACTAGCATAATTTCAAACAATATTGAAAAACAGATAAACTTTTGCTACGGAAGGAAATGCTTTTTTTTCCTGTGGAATGACAGGAAAGGTTTCTTTTCTGATTTAATATTTTGATAGTATCTGCCAAGCTACTGTAAATTATTATATTCTCTGCATTCTAAGACTTATAAATCTGTTCTCGGCATAAATAATATTATTATTTTTACCTCTTTGCATCATTGGGGATGGCTGATTAAGCAGGGTTGCCAGACCATGGTAAATTGCTCCTTGTTTTGCTACTTCTAGTGTTACTACAGAACCTGTCCTAGTCATAAGTTCTGCTGCCCTGCAATAAAAGCCAAAGCAAATAAAACAAAATAAAGTTAGGCACTGTATTACTGAGTTCTCCTTATTAACAGTTTGTATGTCATGATTTCTCACATTTATTCTAGTAATCTTTTGTTTGACAAAACACTCTTTTTCTGATTAATACTTAAAATCACTTTAAAAAATTAGAAGATGATGACTAGAAGATACGCTTATTAAACATACAACCCCCACAGGCAGGTACTATTTCCAGTTTCTGCAGTTAAAGGTCAGAAGCCAAAATATTTAAAGTCAGAGCTAAATAAAGTTTGCTCAAAACTAAAGCCCAATCGTGTACTACAATCTCTTCTACCTAGATAATCCATATCATATAAAGAAAACACTACATGAATAGTTGAACTTGTTACTAAGGTTATTCATAGGCAGTTGCAAAAAAATCCAAGACCAAGCGTAAAATGTGAAAAAACGAGCTTCAGTTCTTTCCAGTAGATTATGCTCTAGCATTTTCTTCACGTAGACACCCAAGAAAGCATTCCATACCTTTCCTGGGACAGGCCCACCAAACTTCGACCATCCACACTGAGCAACTGATCCCCTGCAGCCAGACGACCATCCTAAATACATATTCAAGAGAGAAGAAAATTCATACACCAATGCTAACATTGTCTAAATTAAACCAATTGTTCACATATACTAGTAAACAAAGGGTTCAAATGCATTTCCAAAGGCTCTTTCTACCTTTGAACTTCTGATGTTTAAGAATATTACTAACCACATCTGCAGCACCTCCTTTCACAACAGACTTGACATATATTCCAAGTTTGTCTTGACCAGCACCCTACAGAGAAAGAGGCGTTAATTTATTACCTTTATATTTGATCTCTTAAGCATTTCACAAGTGTTAATCAGAATTTTACATGGCTAGGTAAACCTCTAATTTCTCATTACTTTTATATATTCCCAAACTGGGAAAAAACAATTATACAGAAAAGAGTTACATTCATTTAAAGTAAAAAGAAAATTTAAATATTAGGCCTACTGAACCTGCAAAGCATTGTTAGAAGCAAATAATATTTGGTCTTAATGCAAGCTTGATTAATAAAGAAAATTACATTAACTAAAACTTATACTTCAGAAGTTCGTTCTAATCCCCTTCTAATAAGAAATACTTATGTGCACTTTTACATGCATGTTATTATTTTTTATACCTCTATTATGATCCAAAAGACTGCACTGTTTCCTTGCTAATACCCAGATGAAACAAGGTAAATTGCAGATTACAAGAAAAAGGAATATAAATGCTTTTTACATAAATTAGGACTGCAAAGGAGCTAGTGTAAAGGAACAGTGTCTCTAGTTTTACAATAAACAAGAAGATACTATAATTAATAATTCTTTTAGAGTTGACAGAGACAATATTTAAGTCTACTGCAAAATCACACAATTTTGTTCATAAAACATCTGTCTCACAGTATTTGGCTGAATTTTGAAAGGACTGTTAACAGTGAACTTATTGCAAGACAACCAAAGATTCAAGACAAGAGAACATAAGCATCTATTCAAGCCATGCTGTTGCGTCATCCACATGCTCCAATTTACAAGACACCACACATATCAGTGTATCACAATGTTAGTATCACAAACCTTTAAATTGTCACTTATAATAAAAGATAATCACCCATGATTTCATTATCTACTATAGCAAATGGTGCCATTTTACTCTGCAAGTCACTTGGAAGGAGAGTGCTAAGTAAGTTTTCAACAGAGCAGTTTTTAATATAACGTAGTTTTCTAAAATACCCCCTAAGTTGCTTTGA
>NW_010318445.1:89167-105046 GCF_000700745.2 Antrostomus carolinensis | reverse complement strand
CCCCCCCCCACCTTTTCCAACTCTTTTCTTTTGGCAGCAAAAACATTCATTACTCTCACTGTTACAATAAAGTAAAATAAAAATCAAGGTGAAGATTACTCAAAAGCTAGTGTTATACATGGTTTTCTAAGTAAGTGAAAGACCTATTTTTATTTATTTAATCTTGAGTTAATCCCAAATTTTTTACTTAAAAGCCAGAAAAAAGGAATCCTTTCAAGTCCTATGATTCCAGATGAACATTCTACATGTCCAGATTTTTCATAATAATTGCTTAAGCCATACTTAGAGAAAAAAAGGAAAAAAAAAACACAATAAATAACTGAAGCAAAGACACTTTCTTTGTCTGGAAAGAATATAAAAGCAATAAAAAAAATGTTGTTACTTTTTTTTTTTTTTTTTTTTTAAAGAAGGGCGTTAAAGAAACATTGATGTAACTGCAGAATATTTTTACCTTTATACCAGAAAAATTGGTTCAAGTTATGAGAAACACAGGTCAGAAGACAGCTAGACAAGCATAATGAAAACTGGAATCATGCTTCACAGATCTATTTTTTTCCCCAAGCAACCAAAAAGCACATGGGGAAGGATGATCTGGTTGTCAGAACACGTAGACTTCCGAGACATACGAGGCAAGAGTTCTTCAAGACTTTAAGGTGACATGGAATAAGAGGGAACTTCTTAGAAGGATGACTAATATATCCTTGTATATTAATAACTGATCCAACAATGGATAAGAACCTGTTAAGTTTTTACAAGGAACAGAAGTTTTCAGAGAAGCCCTTAATGAGTATGCTGTTCACCATGCTCATAAATGTTCCAGAAAAAGGGCAAACAATAATGTAACTAAATTTACCATATACAGAATTTATCAAATAAGTCAAAACCAAGAGTTGGAGAAGGATCACATCATGCTAAGCAATGGAGCAACAGTGATGGGAAAAAATTTATTTAACTTGTGCAAATTTGAATTAATGCTCCAACCTTGTAAGGGACCTGTCCCCATCAGAGCACTCTTGGAAGAACCAATTACCACCTCCCCTTGTTGGAAACTGAAAATTAAGATATTTGGGTTATGTGCTCCTTCCTCTGCCTGGAACCACTAAATATACCTAGAGGCAAGCTCCTTTACTTCCAAAGTCAACAACAACTCACCCACCCACCCACCCTTGTAGTTACAACCTCACGCATCATGTAATTATATGGAATTGCAGGGACAAAACAGCAGCTTTTCTTGGAGGCCAGACTGACCAAGACTAACCAGAAGCCTCTGAAGCCACCTGGGACTGACACTGCTTTTATTCAGTCCTAACTTCAAAGGATGCTAGCAAGAAACTCATCCCCTTGAGTCCAGGAATTGAGACAAAGATCTGCCTAATACATTCAAAGATTAGGTAAAACCAGCAAATCTGTGGAAGAACACTGCCACTTAAAACAGTGCAGATATTAACCAAACAATTTTGAGATTGCAACTTTACCTGGTACTCATTAATTACATTAGACACTACATCCATACACATCACCTTCTTGATGCTTGATTATGATTGTTAGTGCACATTAAATGAAGTTGAAACCTTCTGTTTAAGCCCATGATATGTGCACTGATTTGCAGATAGTAATGAGATAAATATTTGCAATCGCACAAATAACCATATAATAGTTTCTAAACTGGCTTTAACTTCTCAAGAAAGATCTTTTTAGTCACTGTTTTCAGAGCCATCTGGAAATCAACAGAACTAATAGTAAAACACAAAAAACAGAAACCACAATGGTCATTAAAAATCTAAAAGGTTCACATTTAGAAAACTGTTTAAAATCCTCATTACTCCCTTACAAAATGACACCAGCAGAACCACAAAGCTCAGACAATAACAAGGATGATCAGAAGTATGGAATAGCCTTTTTGAGAGAACCAACTAAATAGACACAGACTCCTCAGCTTAGCAACAATCAAGGAAGTGCGAGTCTACAGGATTATGAGTGGCACAGATTGGATTATTTATCGTCTCTCTAATCATCCAACAGAGAAATCTTTCTTACTCATGCTACCACAGCTAGCATATTTAAAAAGTAAAAAACAAAACAAAACACCACAACAACAACAAAACCCAAACCTTTTTTTCACAGAATTTCATAATTAAATTGGGAAACCGCGAGGAACAAGAATGCTGTAGATGCCAAAGTGTAAACATGCACAAAAAAGGTCACAGATGCATGGGATGGCCCTTCAAGGGCTTTCAGGGGGGAAAAAAAAACCAACCAAAAAACAAAAAAACAACCAAACAAAAAACCCCCAACCAACAACAACAACAAAAAACCAGATATAATGCACTGTGAAAGAAATTCTGAAGTTACAGAAAGCTAGAATCTGAAGGAATCATCTTACATTTGTTTTGTTATGTTCTTCGGCTAAATATCCCACAGCTGGAGGATACCAGATGAGATGGATTTCTGCTCTAACTGTCCCTATACTCCAAGCCTTACAGTAATTCTTCGTTACAGTTTGAAGTAGCTGACATTTTAGTCCCTGTTCCTTCTTTTTTTCATGTTTTCATGAAGCCTACACAGTTTGTCAATCCCTTTCCTGTTTTTTTAAGAAAAGTTACGAGCAGATGTGTTGGCTCCGAGTCATATCACTTAATATAAAATTAATGACTTTAGAAAGCATAAAAAAATTATTTTAAAATAAATCTCCATTCAGATTACATTAAAAAAAATCAGCTACCACATCTACTCACATATTATTAGGACAAATGAGTTCCTTCTCTGCCTAATTCATATGCCATTTAATATGTTTCTAACAACATGCCTGTGCTCTCACTTACACTTGGGAAGACTTCTCACTAGGCATCTTCAAAGTTAACTCATCATCTTACCCTAAGCTTTTTAGTAATTTGAATCCAAATTCTTAATTTCTATTGAAACAGACTTAATTTTGCTTCAGTTCTACCTTCCAGGAGACTGCCTTAGAAGGAAATGTACAGAATTAAAGACACAAAAAGGATGTTAATATGTAGTCAGACATGCATACTAAACTCCAAAGTGAGCACAATTCTCATACACACCACGTGGATTTTTCTCCTATCATTTACTGATGTTACAATAAAACAGGTTTCTTTGTAAACTGCTTATTAACCTGCTTTTCTTTCAAAGGAATGTGAAAGTCAACATAACCAATACCACATCACCAAAACCAAAACAGAGCAATGACATGCGTGTATCAGTAACAATAATATGGTAAACATTATTTTCAGTTCACTTTACTTTCTCCAATCCTGAATACCAAAAGCATGTGTACCTGTAAAACTGCTAGTCCAAACAGAAGAGCACAACTGTGGAAAGCAAATATGTAGCCAGCACAAAAAGACAGTTCATTCTGCCTGCCAAGATTAACCTACTAGAAACTTACAGCACATTTTCTCAAATACATATATACATACACAAATTCATCACCTCAAAAACCCCTACAAATATTTTCAGAAAACCAATGCAGTAAATTCTAGATTGGGGGGAAACAAGCAGCCTCTCATCCCTTCATCCACAGTAGTAGGCTTCCTAGTGCTGCCAATCTACCTGTTTTCTCCCACAATCCTTGCAGGAAGTGAAATGATAGTACTCTTTTGAGGAAAAATTTGGGAAATTCTTAGCCTTAAGTAATAATTTAAGGAAAATTTTCAAGGTGCGTAACTGGAAAAAACCCACAAACCTACTATTGCTGCTTCAGTTCACGTGAGTGACAATATTCCAGACCTGAACTGCATCAGCCTAACACTCTACTCTAAAGGCCTCCTTTGTTTAGCTCTAAATGGTATCTGTTGTTACAATGCATAGCCAAAGCAGAGAACCATAGGGAAAAAAGTTTTATAAGGAAGGTATTAGTTGATCAGAATTAGACAAACAGTGAATTGTGGACTGAAGAAAGGGAACACGATATTTAAAAATTCTAACCTCAAGTACATTAGATCCAAACTTCAACATGAGAAACACTTCCATTCTGTGCTTTTATAATACAGGTAAATAATCATTATGAAATATCAACCTAGACCATATAAACTGCACAAAGCACAGAGAACTAAATTTGGAGATCAGCAGTGGAGCACTATTTACACATTTCAGTATTTTTTAAAAAAATGTTATACTAAGTTAAATGTTATACTAAATTAATTGCTATACTGTTATACTAAATTAATTAGATGATACTACCATTAAACTCATACAGAGTGTCAGAAAAAAAACCCAAAAACTAAACACCAGCCTGCTCCCACACTGGCTTGCACTTGGACCTGTGCAGGCACCACTGTGCCGTGGCAGGTCCCATCATAGACCTGGCTGAAGGCGAAGCTGACCCCTGTCCCCAGCCCCCCTCCTCCCAAATAAAACCCGTGTCTTCAACCAAATCAGCTTCCTCCAATTGTTTACAGCGCAGCACGACTGTTCATAACCACACAGGGAGGGGTGGGATCAATAAGGGAGGGTGACATTACTCTTGTTAAGCTCCTCTGCCAACTTTTATTGGGTTACAGCAACTGTGTACTGTGTCATCCTCAGGGGACGTGAATATATAGGACAAATATCAGGTAGGCTTTTCACATCATACCCTGAACTGAGCTTTTTAAAGCCAAAAGTCCTCTTTAAGAAGGAAAAGAAGAGCCAGGGTTTGTTCATCTTTTTAACATAAGGACAATTTACCCTTGTAAATTGTTCTTATGTTACCCGGGCCTACAAGAAAGCTGGGGGGGGACTTTTTATAAGAGTAGATTTATAAGAGAGTAGATTTAGATTAGATATTGGGAAGAAATTCTTCACTTTGAGGGTGGTGAACACTGGCACAGGTTGCCCAGAGAAGCTGTGGATGCCCCCTCCCTGGAAGTGTTTAAGGCCAGGCTGGGTGAGGCTTTGAGTAACCTGGTCTAGTGGAAGGTGTCCCTGCTCGTGGCAGGGGGGTTGGAAGTAGATGATCTTTAAGGTCCCTTCCAACCCAGACCAGTCTATGATTCTATGTTTAGACCACACCTGTGAACTTCCAGCAGGGAAGTCATCTTTTTCATGAGCAATTAAAAAAATACCAATGGAGTTTGACCTAACAGAGAATATTTCAGTTTAAACACTGCTCAGGTAATTCCCAAATGGGTTAAAACAGCATGACATAAAATAAACAGTGTTTCTCTGCTGCAGCCTCAGACTCCACTATTTGGTGAACACTGATTTTAGCAAACATTTGAAGTTCATCTTAATATTAAGCTCTTTATAGCTGCATGGCAAATGCACCCAAAAGACACTTCCCAATTTTGACAAAGCCCACCCACTCTCCTCCTAAACACAAAGGATTCAAATCATCCTAACTTTAGCAAGGGATGGAGATGAATGGAGTATCTTGAGTTGAAGTAGATACATCCTGTTAAAAAAAACAAAACAAAACAGAACACCTTTACTAATGTAATTATACAATAGGATAAAAACGTCCCCATTTTTACCCCAGGAAGCTTAATTACCTCTCTGAGTAAAAATATCAAAAGATTCCTGAAAATCACCTTCTCCATGCTTGAGCTTATTCATCTTTATGATGGATGTACATAGCCAACACATGTGGGAAACTGACAACAATTATTAGGTCTAGTACTCAGAATGAAACCACATTATTTGCAATTAAACAATGTGTAAGAGGGGTTTTTATCATTTTACACTTATCTTAAGAAGTAATTTAATGTTTTAAAACAGCAGAAGTTTAAAGATGTTAACATATTGCATTTGCAAGTTTGGCTTACACATAAATTTAGTCAGACTATGAGAATAATCCTAAATTTGCTGTGACTTACAGGTTGCTGCAGGAACTCTATGACAATGGGGAACATTCTCTCACACTTAGATGGAATTTTAATAGATCTTCTAATCCTACTTGGGAGGGGAAGGCAAACAGAATACTTCTGTATACAGAAGTCTGCTTAGAACGGTAACTCAGGTCTTTATCCTAAATCTTAATGAAGAAGAGAATGTACAGGAAAATATTTGTTTAAGTGACCAGACTACCTCATAAAAAAATAAATAAACAATGAATCCTCCTCCAAGAAACAAAGCAAGAACAAAAGCAGCTACAGGTCAAGAAGATAAGCAAGACACTGAGTTCTGAAACACTATCAATAAATCCATCAATTAAAACTCATCAGAAGTTCTATTTCCTTTAGAACTGGTTTTATTGCATCTGTGTGGCCCACATACACTCTGTAACAATACTTAACGTGGGACAGAAAGGCAGGTAAGCTTTCATAAAAGAGAAATAACTTTATTTTTGTCATAGTAGCCTAGTTTTAAATAGCTCTTATCACAGAACAAAAACCAGTTCTGAAAAAGTTTACAAGATAGAGTCTAAAATTACAACTTTGGGATATAAATAAAAGCAAGGAAATAAAACAGAGAGGCTTGTTAAGTTTATTATACATTTGGATGATGATGATTGTTGGAAGTTTCACATCAGTACTGTTCATAGCTCAAGGGTTGCACAGTCCATGCAAATCTAACTCTTCTTTTGAAATTAAATGGAAACTTCATATTATTGAAGTGGTACTCATCAGGCCCTAGTTTAGTATAAGCATGGTTCAACAATGTTCAGCTAGGTTCCAATCTGTAACACAAGAGACACTTATTTTTCTGGTGATTTGTAGCTGAATTGACAAAGGACCTTCTTAAAAGTCTGGGTAGACTCTACACATGGATTGACACTGAATTGTCCGCATATGGAACAAATATTGCAATTCATTTCCCAAACACTGTAAAATACATAAATAGTGTAATTCAACCCCAAAACACTATAAATTTATCAGTAAAAGGTTGATGTGCCCACACTAGTACCTAAAGATTTAATTTTTTATAAAATACTTATGCAACTTCCTAAATCAATTATTTTCAAAGCAAAAACCCCTGACCTGTTAGAAGAAAAAACTAAAATTGCAGACTATATTCCCAAACCACACGGGAACAGGTAAATATTAAAATTGCAGAGGATTTCACAAACAAGAAATAAGTAACTTACACGTGTAAGAGAGAAAAATTAGCAGTAGTTATAATTTGTTTCAGAGGATGTTTTATCATTCCTTCACCACATAGAATAAAAAACCCAAAAACAACAATACATTTACGATATCAACAGAATTTAATCTAAAAATACAACCAAGAACTGCAGAGCACTTTCAGTTCATTCAAAAAACTCTCCATCTCTTAGATTAATGAATTCAGGCAGACTGGAGCCAACAAAAAAGGGGCTACATTAAAATCTTACCCGAGAGACAAAACCCTTTTACATTTTTTTTATTACATTCAATGACATTGATATATATATAGGTATATGGTTTTATACATATATACTCCCTATTAATTCAGAAAAAGTACTTGTTAAGTACTTATATTTGGGAAATTAATTAAGTAGTAACAAAAACTCTGTAAACTTTCATTTATAAATGTCTTCTAAATAAGCACTAGGACAACTAGAGAAACATAAGATAGTATCCCAGGGCACATCACCAGATATAAAGGAATTCAGTAAAGAATTTACTGAATAAACAAATTAATTGACTGAATTACTTTCCTGAAGGGCCCGAGAGATTAGAAAAGTTCTGAAAACTCATGTAGCTGTGGCAGTCCTCAAAATTACACAGCTCTGGTGAAGTAATGCTGATACTATATATTGTATCAGTCATGGATGGCACTGACACAGGGCAGGGAGGGGAAAGAAAAAGAAAAGGAATCCAACACTAGATTCCTTCATTAAAAGAGCACCTTGAAAGTGAAGTAATAAACCCTTCCAAATATTAGGTTTATTTATGGGATTCCCACTCTTCAAACCACACAGACTGTAAGTTGAAAAAAAAAAAAAAAATCTGTAAATTCACTGGGAGTGGGAAGATGGAAGGAAAACAAAGTTGATAGAACACAGCAAAGTCAATCATGCATTTAATGTGTCAAAAGAAAAAAATACAAAAATATGCTCAGCTCACTGAGATTCATGGCAGCCAAAGGTATGCAAAGATTTCATACCTGTGGTATTTGCCCCTTTTAAGCCTGCTTGACTACAAAAATTCTGTCATGTTTAAGAAGCCAAAAGACCAAGTTAGATAATGCAATCTAATCTCCGCTTTTGAAACAGTCTAACAAGAAACCACTTTCTATCACATCCGCCTATCATCTGGGCCATCTATCAAGCAACACATCAGTGTCCATACTTGTTTCACAGTTAGTGTTATTTTGCAAGCCCCTCCTTGCTCTAACAGGACTGCACCCAAAATATTCCATTTGCTTCAAAACTTACTACAAGACCTATAGAAACAGAAGAGGCAGCATTAAAAAACCCCCCAAAAACCATTTCTGTGGAGTAATCAGACCAGGAAGGAAAAGAACAAGATAAACTACACTGATCTGAAAAAAGAAACAACTACTCCTACATCAGAAGACTGTAAAGTTAAGGATGTACAAGACTACAGTAGTAACAAATTAATAAAATTTACAGAATTAAAGAAAACATTTAAGGAGAACACATTTTATTGCTAGTGTTGCTATGTCACAAGATGAGTTTTATAAGACTTTCTTGTCAGTAACACACAGAGGAAGATTTGGCTCACGTACATTACATCAGCCATAAAACTGGAGCACACCATATGGCGCAACTGTATATAAAGTAGTAGTTTGAAGAACAGGAACATCAGATAGAATCATCAGATAGAGAAGCCATAATGGCATACTGGAAACAACAGGCAGCTCCTTCTAGTGAGCATCACCACGCAGCTGGGTTCCCAAGCGAGTCACCCACGCCACGCGGGGACCTGCCCCCAGTGGCGTGATGGGCTGGGGGTGCTTTATGCCAGTGTAAAGGTATCAGAGTGGGAATGAAGGTCCAACTGTTGACAAGGTAATAACCCCTTAATAATTCATCTACTCCCATTCTCAAACATCATGCCCCACAGCTGGCTTAGGTGGATCACAAACTAGCTGCACTAACTGAAGTTAGTAACATTCCTGAAGTTTTAGTAATCTGTAGGATGACCTAGTTATTTCAATACCTACTATTAGAATTAAAACTATGAAAACTATTACAAAAACACTTTTCCAGTTGTTAGGAATGACAGTAAAATTGTACTATTAAGTAATTAAGAAAAAACTATGCATCTGCAAAACATACCTGCAGGTACGGCACCTAACCAAACCGGTAATGCTCCAGACAACTGACAGCAAGGCCTTGTCATTACTTGTTCTAAACCATCATCTGCCCATACCTGTTTAGCTCCATATACTTTGTTTATCACTCCCAATAGAACTGAAGCAATAAACAGGTTCCAATAAAGACTGTCAGAATCATGTTTGATTAAAGAAAAAAACCCCACTCTTCAATAACAAGTTTTTTTAAAATGTTACATGTATTAAAAGCTACTTTCATTTACATAAAATGCAAGAAAGTCTTCCTAATGACCTTTCAATACTGATTTGAAGATTTCTGTCTTAAATACATGACTATTTAAATGGTTTCAAGCTTTACATAAATAGTAATACGAAAAAAGTAGTCCTGAAGTGAAGGTATCCTTCACTTTCCAATTACAGTTTGACTAAATCCACAAAAAAAAGTCATATGGTTACCAACCTTTTCAAAGTCATACTTCAATTAAGTGGCTTCAGATACGAAGACTACCTGTCAAAACACTCCAATGGTTCACAAACCATTGGAGATTTTTAAAACACAAATAATTTTCCAGACTTTCTTGGATTTTGCATAATTATGCAAACATTTAAAACAATTGCATTTTAATAATGTAGATATCACATATACGTGTATGTATATACATACACAAATATACCTTGCTGAAATATTAGGACCTGTTTATCTCTCACAGCATTTCAAGGATGACACTGTTTCCCCAAATCAGCCTTTTTTGTTAAGTTTCTGTTGTATTTTACAAAACCGAAGCAGTTTAAAACCAGAATCAATCCCTGCAACTAAAATGTCTTTAAACAAAAAAGGATAGAAATGTAGCTCTCAAGCCTGATACCAGCCATCAGGACTGAAATATTTTAATCTTTTATCTGCCTACGCCCAGAGTAGATTTTACTGATTTTTATCAAGGCTAGTTCTCTGATTTCAGTTTCTAAAAACTTAAGAGATCTTCTATGTAAACATCCTTAAAGGCAAGTCTATGCAACAGAATCAAGTCTCAGTCTGACCTCCCTGGCAAGTAATTAGTCTAGAAGCATTCAAATAACCCAAGCCTGTAAGTGTTTTAAAGAATACCAGTTTACTAAACTATGCAGCCAGTTTACAAATGTACTCTCCAGGAGGCAAAAGGAAAGGTTTCTGATCACCCAAACACTCACATTCCCTAAAGCTGCATGCATTTCGTAGGTTGTATCTGGATGAGTATATATTTATCTATTTTATGTACTGAACATACTGTATCTACGACTCATTGAACTACTTGCTGTCAGCCCAGAGGAATGAGAAAAACCAACTTTGCAGCTCCCGGTCCTGCCTCCAGCGAGGACAAACAAACTTCTCTGGACTTGAGATCAGAAAAAACTCGCTTTGTCAGAAGAAGCAAAGGCCTTGGCTGCCTCAAGACCAGTGTAGAGACTTTGGAAATCTGTCATCATTAGAAAAAATACTTACTCACATGCCCTATATAATTTCCAAATATAAATGAGTTGAACCAGCCTACTGTATGTAAAACTGGTCTGCTAGATGTGGCTACAGCTGCTATAAGTCACATTGTACCCTGACTGGAAAAGGATTTTAAAACTGACCCATGTTCCACATACGTAAATTTCAGCTTTCCTCTCTCACATTGTCCTCCATGGTGGGAGGAAAAAAAATAAACATTTTTGGAGCCAGACAAATTACAGTCACAAGCGGGCAAAACATTTCCAATTAAACAAAACAGGTAGTGGAGCACCAAACTTTGGTGACAATCCACATCATTCATAGAACCACAGAATCATAGAATGGTCTGGGTTAGAAGGCACCTTGAAGATCAACTAGTTCCAACCCCCCTGCCATCAGCAGGGACACCTTCCACTAGACCAGGTTGCTCAAAGCCTCATCCAACGTGGCCTTGAACACCTCCAGGAGGACATCAAGCATTTAACTTCTATGAACAATTCTGTTATAGCTTTAAGTTGCACTATGTGGGAAAACAGCTGAAAAATAAGTGTCTTACTATTCAGAGAAAAAAAAAAAGCTAGATTGCAAGCAGTACAATATCACAGATTCCTCAGTATACGATACCTAGAAACTTTACATCCAGTGTATCCAGAAACTCTATTTACAAATAGCCTCAAAAGGAATAAATATAAAGGACTGAAGAGTTTTGTTGTTTTCTTTAATGGAATAAGGGTTGCCTGTAACTTTTTTATAAAAGAATATTTGCAATCAAGATTTGACTTGCACACAAAGCAAGCAAGTGAATATACTCCTTATCTTCATAAAGCATACTTTTCCCAGAGGATAAAAGACCAAAGAACCCAGCATGTTCTGTAATGGACACCCAGAAATGGCATTAATAAAATATGCAGTACTGTATCTTTGCGCGTATGTAGTAGTCTTTTTTCTTTTTTTTTTTTTCCTTTTTTTTTTTTTTTTTAAAAAAAGGTAATCAGGAACTTTAATAAGGCATTAGATAAACATGGAAAGCAGGCATGGTGACACAAATACCTGTAGCATCTTCTGTGCTAGACAGAAGTATGTGAGTTTGTAACACATTATTTCTCTCTCACTCTGGAAACTGAGTGCTTCTCAAAGGTATCTTCTTTGATGAAAACCAAAGCAACTAAACAAACTAGCTAAAGTAATTTGCCTAAAGTCTCATTCTGAGACTGGAATCAAATATGCAACAGTTGTTACCTAATTGTACTTCACTCTTGCTGTCAAGAAACAGGAAAAGTGGCAAGTAAAGGGAAAATGCTTCATATATGATATTTGTAAAAGACTAAACAAGTTTTATTCATTAGTATTTCTTAACCTTTCTGAAAAGGAAGTCTCTATTATTATAAATGCTACAACTTAAGATTCAGATGATATTCTACTAATGCATAACAGCACTCTTAATTTTTAAGAAAAGAAATTAAATACATGAGCCTGCCTGATTCCATTTTTCTTTTGTTAGAAATGAAAAAATCTTTTGTTGAGCGCAAGAAAATATATTGCTTGAGTTCTACTTCCCCAAACAAGGGTTAACTTTTTAATGTAGCTTTGCTATAAATATTCTATCAGCAAGTGACACACTAAGGGCTACTCAGAGTTACGTACCAATCTACAGGTTGTATTGCGGATTCTGTGACACTATTCCCTGTTAAGCTACGTCTGAACGAATGCCTCAGTGAGGGTACTTAGGCCTGTGGATAGGACTTTACAGACAAGACATACTGGGCAATCTATTTTGGAAAAAAACCCACCCCATATCTCTACACTTTTTTGAGAAAATGGCTGTTGGCTCTACAGCTATGGACAAATTACAGCTGAAAAACACCTCCCAGCACAATCTTCCACATAATGCTGCTCTGCAGTTTCAGATGGATACTACTTCATCCAGTATCAGTGCATACACTATCATGTACGATTAAGCACCTAAAATTCTACTTCAACTGAGAGCATCATATAGGAAAACACAGAAATTCTCAGCTTCTGAAAGTCTTTTTCATTAACAGGAGTAAAAACCTTAAAATTAAAATGCTGTATTAACATGTATCTAAATGGAATTTTGGAAGTTACTTGAATGCCAGAACTGAAGGAAACCTGGTAGAGGAGTTCTAGCTAAAGCCTACGTGCACTATAACTTTTGCGAGCTTGCTAGCAAGTGCCCGCATACAGAAGGCATTGGTGCAAGGAGGAACTGGCACATGAATTTTAAAACCTGCTTTGTTCCAGAAGGCATTAAATACAAATGTCTGGGTGACCCATTTACAGTATCACTCAAAATACAAGCTAATAAAAAAAAAGAAAAAAAAGACATAAACACTCTTCTTAGGCAGAGCTGCAGTCTCATAGCTTCTGAGAAGAAAAACCACTCAGTGCTGGCATAAGCTTTAGTTTTTATACAGCATATGAAAGCACTAGCAGAATTTTATAGAACAACTAGAAGGTACCAAAATTTAACCAAAAACCCAGCTGGAAGTTATGAATCAACAAGAAACAGGCAAATTGCTAACATGTAGCTACTTATTTGTTCATGATGAAGACTAAACTAGCAACTTACGTACTTATTCCTGTGAGAATGAGAAATATGTGCTGGAAATGCCAATTAAATACTGCACTTTCATCCTAAGAAGCCTGTTAAGGCAACAGCAGTAGTTCAGACTGCTAATGGAAACTAGTATTGAACACTAAAAAAACCAAAACAAAACAATTTCTAAGGGGCAGAAAATATCTTTAAATACTTAGAAAGCACAGACACAAGAAGACTTCAGATATCAAAGTATATGGAATCTTAAGAAACCTTAAGACTTAGAACACAAGAGCTAACACACAGTTAAAAAAAAAATCCCACCAACTGTCTCTATTTGCAATACAGAGTAGAGAGAATCAAATTTGTATATCATGCTACTAGTATTATTAACTATAAGCCTAATTTTAAATTTTTGGGGAAAAAAAAAAAAACAAACAACCCACAACATTAAGATTTTTAAATGAATGTTTAAGTCTGTTCCTTCTACTTAGATCACCTACAAGATATTTGTAGAACAAACTTTCAGAAAAAATTCACATCAAAATTGATATTCCTGGTATTCTCAAACCCTCCTTACATTTAACACCTTAAATTGACTGATAAATATAAAATGACAAGAAACAGTTCAGAAAATAAAGCAACTTAGGATGATTTAATTAAACCTGAAGAATAAACAAGGTTGCTAAATAATACAAATTATTTATGTTTAAGATGCCACACATTTGTTTTTAGAAAAGTAAGTCCCTTCCCCAGAATATTTATTGATGAACTGTCACACTCAGGGTGGAAATGCTTCTATTAAAAAGAAAAACCTTATCATCATCTCATCCTATTTAAGGAAGCACTGTGATGATAATTCATCTGACCATCTGTTAAAAAATCCCTAGAAAATAAACTCTGATTTATATGCCAGTAGGGGCATATACATATGTATTTTAAGACACATATATTTCAAGGTAACTTTTTCTGTTATAGTAACAGAAGATGACTGAGCAAGAAGTAGAAGTTTGCTATACTTTAAAGAACTAAACCATAGCATACTAATGAATATAACCAGCATGTGAAGTTTAATCAACAGAACCTGCTCTATTTTTACTGTAGAACACAAGAATCCCTTTTTTTGTCTAGTAGCAATCTAAGCAATTTAAATGCTCTACTCTGTGAATGCACTCAACATGAGATATCCTAACTGCATTGTATTTGCATATTCTGGTCTTTGCAGAAGGGTCTACAAAGTATTAAGAATCTTATATATACTGTTTGGGATATCAATTTTAATTATTCTACTTAACCTTTATAAGGGGAAAATAAGACTTTTATAGAAACCTGGATTAAAGCCATCTAATATGACAAGTAAACAGATCACAGGTCATGCTATCCATGCTCTGCCACAGTAAAACAGTAGTTATCACAACTGAAACTTTAAATATTAATAGTCACTTCCACAAATTTGAGAAGTGCATATGAAGAAAAAGATAAAAAAAATTAGTTCTTTCTTTCTAGATTTTAGGAAGTTAGCTACTAACATCTGACTGTATTTAACTGCATGCTGTATTACATTGTTGCTACACGAACAAATAGCTACTGGCAGGTTTAAACAAGCAAGAGAGCAGGAAAGAGTACAGGGATAGTATTTAAAACTTCAGAGAAAAACAGTCCCAACAGAAACCTGAACAGACTTACCATGGATTCTGTTCTTCCAACAACAGAAAACCACATTTTGATCTCCGGGACTACAGATCCTTGAAAGAAAAAAAACAATTCTCCACTTCTCTTTCAGCCCTCAACAGCAACTACCGCCCTAGTCTGCTGGATTTTCCAAGATACCCATCAAGATAACTCGGAGCTGGATGCTATGACACAGTGTAGCATTTATCAACACCAGCTATAACCAATACAATATTCAGACTCTTACGTAATCAGTTATGCTGTTCCGACTGCCATTTACTTTAGAGGCTTTATTAAACTTTGAAAACTGCTAGGAAAAAAAAAAAAAACAAAGAGAGAGCCCTTTTGCACAAAAGACAAAAACCCCTCCAAATTAAACAGGAAGTAATGTGCTGGCCCACAGATGGCTCAGAAGCCACATGCAAAAGCCCCCAAAAAGCGATATATTTTTAAAGTAAACTGCATGCACACGCTGCTTCCAAATCATCTGGATTTCATAAAAACTTAACCGCAGTGTGGTTGGGAGTCAGGCAGCTTTTAACATCAAAACATCTTTCAGGGTTAGAGCAACCAAATTCTGCACACAACCTCAAAAAGCAACACTGTTCCTGATGCTCGACCACTCCTACCAACTACATTGCCGTATACCTATTACAGAAGCTACTGCTAATAAAGCCACAGCAATATTACTGTAAGAAAACATGCAACACCTACAGAAGGGTAGAACAACAAGTTACCTTTCTGGATCACATTTGAAGCTATACAATTTAACTTAAAATACAAATCTGAGTAAAGTATTCAGTTTAAAAAAATGCTAATAGGTATTTTCCCAGTGTAAAAAAACCAAAACAAAACCCAAACATGCACAGCACTGTTTACAGTGCTCTGGCAGCTAACAGTCGTTTCATAACTAAACTTGTTTTCTCTGGTATGTACGCGTACAGCGTACATGGTTACTATGTGGTTGCTCAAAGGGGCTGTCCTGCCTCAGAAAACACCCTCACAGCAAAGTGAGGTGAAC
>NW_010318445.1:69913-89147 GCF_000700745.2 Antrostomus carolinensis | reverse complement strand
CATTCCTGGCAGCCCTGTAAAACTTCTATTTCACAGCTACTCATATTTTATTTAATTATAAGTAATGCACTTAAACATTTTACTGTCATTAGGTGGAAAGAGGATCAAACACAGGGTTCCTCAGGGACCTAACACTTCCATATACTCCTTGACTCACCTCCTTTGGCTTTGTTTTGTTTTTACAATGCATTTACAATCACCTAGTATCACAAACTGAAACCATCTATCATAAGAATAAGCAGGTGCACAGCATTTCAATGCAAGTTGTGTCACCTCTCTGCTTGTATAACCTTAGCTTCAACTCCAACCATCTTCTTCCATGCAGCAGAGAAGGCATGACAATCACTGGGTAATTAAGAACACTTGGTGTGGAAGGGGTATGAAAAATACAGTATTTAAGTTTCCCATTAAAAACTCTCAATTGTCACAGACTTAATTTATCTACGAAGCCCTGCAAACTAATTAAAACTCAGAATTATCAAGTGATAAATCTGTTAGATGGTCCCTCAGAGATAAGCACAGATTACTAGGAAAGTGTAGATTTTTTGCAATAGGTAAAAGGAAGAAAAGCAGTCAGTAGGAAGTGTTTTCTTTACAATCTCTGAGAATCTGCCCTTTTCATCCATCTCTAGAATACTACCAACCTACACTTTAACCAACCTCATCCAAAGCCAGTGACAAGTACGAGGAGCCCGTTGAGACTTAACAAGAAAGGCAGGTCAGCACTGACATGAAAGGCATTCTCACAGCATACTACTGAGAGTAACTATTTTGTCACATCACAGGGAAAAAACAACTGTTTTCCTAACCAAAGCTGAATAGTTTCAGGGTTGTCTTTCACTAGCTGGAGCAGGGACACCTGTTGACCAGCTGCTCTATTTTCTTTTATTACAGCACTTTTGAAGCACTCTAGAAACCAATAGTTCAATAAATGTAATTGGGTCAGCAATCAAACTGGGATCCTGTGCATGGCAGCAGTAACTGTGTATTTCTGAAAATTAATACGAGCTTTCATTTCTTCAACTCTAAGGTCCTTTCATATAAACATTTGATAGCCAACCTTTTACTATTAAAAAAGTTAGAAAAAACAAAATCTATTCTCATACTTGCTGCTCCCTCTTATTTCAGGTATTCTATCCAGTTAATGTTTAGAAAATTTTAACAAATAGTCTAATGGCCTACTTCTTCCATTTTCCTCAGTCGAAGGAAAAAATGAGAATTTTAATTTTCACACTAGTAAAAAGATACGTGACTTGAGACATGTTGGAAAAATTATTAGAAACAGTCAACAATGTAGAAATAGAAAGAAAAAAATCCACCCACTATTGCTAGCTTCTCAGTCACACTTATTCAGTTCTCTAATCTGTTCTGCTCTGGTCAGATTGAGAAGATTAGTGTCTGTGTATTCTTCCTTACTCTGTTGTTTTTATGAAGCAGGAAAAACATGCTATTAATTACTCACATTAAGCAACTTTGAACCCCCTGAAATAACCCCTTGAAAATAATCCTATTTAACTACTACAGCAACTTGTTTCAACACTTAATGCAAGACAATTATTTTTATTCAATTAACATTCTGCTGACTTCAAATTAAGCAGAAGTTTCTATTCTATGCACACTGAAACTAAACTAAAAATCCACCTTTTGCTTATTTCAGATTGAGATTTAGGACATAAACGTTTTAAAATCAGAATGCCAGTACTGTGGCAGGCACACAGCAGCAAGATGAAAAGCAATCACTTCCTAAACCAGTGAGAGTTTCTGCAACTGTACTGAAATGAAGACTGCTGCTTCCATCACTGATCATGTTAAAGAAATAATGAAATTGGTTAAATAACTTGTAAAAAAACTTTCAAATCAAGCTTACACACTGACCAGTAGTATTGTTACATACTGCTAATGGAAGCGTCAGTTGTTAAAACAACAGACAAAAGCCATCCAGCTCCAGTGAAAATGGAAGCTTTTTCCCCTGCTATATCCTGCTTCTCTCTACATAAGAAATCAGATTTCACAGTTTAAAGTGGAAAAAAAAAAAAAAAATTCCACTGCACATTTTGAAACATTCAACAGAAATGCAGATGGCAGTCAGGAGCCTGGTACATATTTAATCTGGCATATCTAGTATTTGTTTCTCAAATTATTAACCCACTCCAACAAAGTAAGAGCAGAATATTAAGAGCAGAATATTGAGTTATGTTTTTCAGAACCTGAATAGTTTTCTCAGTAACTGCTGGTTGTTAGCAACATATACCTGACACCTGGTATTCCTTTACAGATGTCAGCAATAAATCTTAAAAGCTGACCCCATGCAAGATAATAGTTTCAAGAACAGCCTATGAAATGAGCAAAGTTGCAGAAAAAAAATAGTGCTGTTTAAAAGCAATTAACTATGTAAAATAACTTAAAAGCAGTAAAACAATCATGTTTTCAGCCCATGCACCAAGTGCCAAGGAAGATTACAGCGTTCTGAAGTTCCATGTACTACACAGTGAAGAGACATTAGGAAAGCCTTGTTCTATGTGTTGTACACCATATAATTACCACAAGGACTTTTGGATATCACCGTTACATAATTTATAACAAGTTTAAAACTCAAAGATTATGTCTGCTGTGTGCGCCCATTAACAAAGCAAAACCAACCAACTAGCGGAGTCCTCCATCTGGTGGCTGGAGTTGTATGTGCATTCTACACATCTACAAAGTGTAGCATTCACCCACAATTTCAGCAAGTGAGGGCAAGAGGTGTATCCTCCCTTCACCAAGCTACTTAATACGGTGTAGCTCTCCACTACAAAGAATCAAAACTCATACATGCATCTTTACACTGTGCAAAAGATTAGGCATTGTCTTCACAGCAGAAAGTCTACAAACTTTAATGTACATATTAGAATTATTTTATGTATTAATCTAATTTGAAACCCTCACACTTTATATTTACTGCTTTTCTTTCCTAGATACCTCCGCTACTTTTCAGCAGAAGTGTTAAATAAGGCTGTTTATTCATTTAATTTAATAACACTGCCAATTTTTGGCTCTGAAAAAACTAATAAAACCTGTAGTAGAGGTTTAAAACTTAAATGTCATAATAATTACATCCATATTATGTTTCCTCTTGTATTGTTCACATCTGTGTTATTTTAGAGAAATATTCCCCAGCCAGAATAAAAGTATGATCAACATGACATACACAATAAACTTCATGGAAATAGATTTTTCCATTAACACTTTCCACAGTAGACTGTTCTAAAAGAAAAACAAAAACCAAACAACTTTTTTCAATAACACTTAAACAAACTGACTTCCATACCTTGGCAGCAACAATACTCAGGCCCATTCCATTTTGTTTTTTTAGCGTTACAGTGATAATTTCAGGTTCTTTCCTCAAAGGCTGAGCCTATCAAACAGGGAAGGAGAAAGAAGAGAAAAAAGACAGGAGTTCATATTCACTGCCAGGCTAGGAAAATTACTGTGCAAAACAGTTCATCTACAATCAAAACTAAGTTAGTTAGTGCAGCAGAAGATCTTGCACCCTAAATGATGTGTCTAGTACTCCATTTTAAAGGTAGAGTCTCTCACATTTGATCAATATGGATTCACATTATCAAGTACTACACCTGTGGGAACTGGCATCATTTTAGAGCACTGTTCAAACAAGGAGACTAAAATATTTTAGCACTCTCAAGCTTAGCACATTCAATTAAAGTACATGCACCAGAGAGAAGAATGATTAGATCAGGTTATTTGAACAGTCTTACATGGTATTCATTTCCATGGATGAACAAAGCAGTAGTATCCACTCATCTTGCATTTCTATATGAAGTTTTTTTAAGGAAGACTGTCCAGAACTCTAGCTTTTTCTTAGTATAAGGAAAAGCAAGTACCTAGTATCACTTCAGATGATTTTTTTTTTTTCCACTAGCTCTAAAAAATGCACTTTGATGAGCAACAAAGGGAGAAGGAAAAGCATGATGCCTCAAGAATGTCTCTGCTATATTTTCCTCAGTCAAATGTCTGTTTACCAAGATAACAAGCCTGCAGAGCCTGGCTTATCAGTTCAAGACTGTTCTCTTTTGTATCAGTCATACAGATTTAGGAGATGCTCTCTTCTGTAAAGTAAACATGTTCTTTAGGCCACTGCAGCAGGACTGCAGAATGTCATCTAACAAATGTCAGGTTCTGAACAGAGTAAATGAAGAGCACTGAAGAGCAAGGGACATGTCTTTTTCTTAGAAAGCCTTAGGAACATAGGTAAATTCTAGTTTCGTGTTGGTCTTCCTGATTTCACTGAAGTACTAATCATAAATATATATCTATTTATGCTTAGTTGCTCTAAAAATTATTTCACATAAAACTACCATCCTACCAAATGCAAGTTGTTCTGCAACTCTGATATTCTTGTTAATCACATACTAAAAAAAATAAATTAACAAAACCAAACCACAACAAAAAACACCACAAAACAAAACCAAAAAACTTTACAACAGAAAAAAAGCCACTTCACACTGAAGTGAAACACTTCTTTAATAAGTATAATGAAAAGGAAAACAAAAGAATTTTTTCTGAAAACCTAGCAGAAAAAAAAGTACCAGATTATACTGGTACTAAATACTAAACATTTGGTTGATAACTTTTTAGTTTATAAAAAAAGGCAGCCTGCAGCTCCATTCACACTCAAGTTATTTAGAGATGCACGGCCATATATTTTTTTTTGTCTGTGTTTAAAAGGAATTTCTTCACTGTTTAGTCCCAGGGTAGGGGAACACAACAAAGGTGGCTTACATGAGAATTATATCATGCCACAGACTAGAAAAACACTGAGTTCCAAAAACCTGCAAATAGATCCTTAAAATCACCAAATCACACATTCCATGACTAAATCAGTTCTTCCTAATAAGGATTAAAACTCATTATGTAAACCACAATGGCTTGCCAAGAAATCACTATTCGGTTTTGACAACTGTTCACTGACTCAATACTTACTAGCTCAGCATTCTCCTGTGACAGGTGACTTTCATAGTCTGCACCTTCAAAGTATATTGTCCACGTGCCTGGTGACCGTGAATGAGGTATTAGTCTACAAAAACCTAAAGGAGAAAGTATCATCAACATGGTTATTTTCTCAATGGATTAATAAAAATCAAATAGCCTGCCACAAAGAAATACCAAATAGAAGTATTTATCTTTTTATATTTATATTAGTATGTTGAGTCTTGCATCTTAGATGCTATTATGCACTTCACTGCAATTTTATGGTATCTACAGAATCCTACAGTTCTACACCTGCTGTTTCTGAGAAATATGCATATTTAAAAACATTACACCCTCATAGAAAACTCTTGGGCTGCAAACTATTGTTTGTACCAACCAGACTCAAAAGAGACATGAAAGACCAAGTTACCTTTTAGAATATAAACCACCTGTCTGGCCAAGAGAGCACCACAGAAATCTCCTGCTTCGCAGAGAGGCTAGCTAACAAGTCTCAGCATTGACTTGGCAGAGGTGAAGCTTCCCCCGAACTCGTTACTTTTTAAAATGCAACTATGGAATTAAAAGTGAGGTTTTGTTTGATTTTTTTTTCTTTTTGTTAATTGAGCAATTCTTAGAATTTAAAAAAAAAGGAGCCACAGCATCTGAGAGGTATCCAACATTGTCTCCTAAATCAGGAACAGTGAGAATCCACATCACAATCAAATTAGAGATTACTCCATCCAAACAGATGAGATTCTCCTCCTCACAAAGAACATCTTTCTGACATTCAGTTTACACCAATCTACTGCAAACCATTCCCTCACTGTAATTCAAGGGATACGTAAAATTAAAATTTTGAATGTAAGCATTAAAAAGGTCTTACCTTTAATAACTATATAGACATTTGCATGGAAAATGAATTGTAAGTACTAATTAAAGTATTTATTCTACTAGTCTTCTTCAGTCTCAAGTGTACATCCTCTGTAACTCACTACACTTTCAGAACAGTTTCATACTATTTTTCTTTTCAATACAAGAATATGGCTTTTCTATAAACTAAGTTGGAACCAATGAGAGCAAAACCTCACTGTAGGATAGAGTGAGTCTGCTTTGTCGATAGCTTCCTCCTTTGCCGTCGACCTATCATGATATTCCTGTGGAAATTTTTAAGCAACTGCTTTTTAAGCAGAAAATTATTGAGAAATTAAGTAACAAAAAAGCTTCTAATACAATTTAGTTCCACAATGTAAGGATCATAACTTGTTCATTCGCTGTAAATGCTTTGACAGACCCCCTGCTTTCCTTTCTCAAGTTTAGGTCACTTTTGCCCAACCACAAGAGGTCTCTACTCTCATCTGAAAATTCTGTTGGATTACAAAATACCCAAACCATACATTCTGATGTTGACAAACATTAGAACTGCTTTAAACTCATGGGTTTTTAATGTTATATGGAAGAAGCTGATAAGTAAAAAAAGTGACTTAACTATTCAATTAACATTAGCACTGAAAGTTGACTGTGAAATTTACATTTATGTAAATTTTTGCTGCTCTAGCACCAAAATAAAAAAAAAAACAACCCGTGGAGCAAAGGCAAAATAAAATTTTAGTAGGCACTAGCATCAGCACTGCTTATTTAGAACCATGAAAGTGAATGAAAAGGACAGGGAGAAAGGTAAGGATTAAAAATTCCTGCTACTTTCTATGGGTTGCAAAAGTAAACACTTCAAGAACACGGTGTAAAAAGATTGAAACATACATAAAGAAAAATAAAGTGGTTTACATTTAACTAAAATATATTTTGCATTTTGTGTTCACTACACCAAAAAAAGATGATCACTGTAAAACAACAAAAGAACTAACCTCTCTGACAGAGTGGATCTAAAAATTCTTGTAAGCCACTTGGAACATTTCTGACAACATCACAGGAATAGCCATCTTCTGGTAAAAGAAAAGGTAGCTGTAAGTCAGGATCCTCTTCCAGTTGGACCTCCCGGCCATCGCTGCGAGCAAGTTCATCAGCCGTATTTTCTGCAACGGTTACTACATTCTCTATCAATTCCTGGATAGAAGGCAGAAAGACATTGTTACTATGAACAGGTAATTTTCATTAAGGAAAAAAACCCTAACATTAATACTAAGACTGCAAGAAAAAGGAATTTGGAAAATAAATTCTCAGATATAAAACTTCTTTGGCTCCACTATGAACAGTCAGTACACTGCATTGCTTTATTTGATTAAATCCCATAAATTATGTAGTTAGAGAATATAACAGCAGCATTTATTTTTACTTCAGTACTTCCAAAACTTGTGATGCAAGTTTTTACTTGATGTAAGAGCTATATTTAAAAATACATAGCAGAGAACATGCATGTGCAGAGGTGGAATCACAGGCAGCTTTAAAATTTTCACACTTTGTTGAGTGTATATATGCTTCTATAAGACTAAATATGTAGAAAAGAAACAGGTAACTTGTGTAAAACAGGATTTTCAGCTCCATCAGGACACATATACACACAGAGGACCAATGGCATACACATTTCTCTAGTTTGGAAGCTTAATAGAACTAAATGGAACTTAATTTCCTGGGAGCTCAGTATAATGTGAAGGATCCCTTAAGGCTGATCTCTATTTTTTAAACAACACTGTAGAAGCACACAACGTGAGCAACACCACTCAAGGTGCAGCAGGGAACTTCTAAGTTTTACATTTGATGCACAGCTGTTCTGCTTAGTATCACAAAAAGCTCTATGAAACCAGTGTACTTTTCACAACAGCTACTGCAGTTGCATGTAGCACACAGTAGCCTTCCTTCTACGCTTTGGAGACATCTGTAAGATTTCAATACAATATCTGTTACTAGATTGTACCAACTGAGGAAAATTAATTCAGAAGTTAACAAAAATGAAATTCCTAACAATTTCACAAAAAGTAAAGGTCCAAGCAGCACTTTGTGTTTCCACATTCTTCTATTTACCCCAAATTACTCAGAAGAGTGCACAGTGAAAAGGCTCTCTCTCTCTCTCTCTCTCCTCAAGCAGTTCCTCTATTTTTCTGTTACCTTATATGCCTTAGCCTGGCCTATGTTTTAGCATGAAAGTATTCAGATGTTAAGTGAAACTAAAAAAAAGTTACAGCTAAGTTTTTAAAAAGATTTAAGTAGTAATTCTCTGAGCACTCAGTCTCTTCAAAGTCATATGCTCTGCCTTAGGAACCAAGAAATCACCCCAGGGCTGACTCATCACCATATTTGAACAAGCAGGCAGCATCAATACGGAAAAGTATCTTTACCTCCAGTTAACCAGTATTCTTTCTGGAAGAGAACTCACCCCAGAGATGTGCAATTTTACTGGCAACAATACAGAATTACTACAATTAATTTATCTAAGGCTGCTATTACACATAGATTCCTTCACTACAAGTATTTGCTTTACCAAAGATTCAGATGTGATTGCCAGTCTCTTTCTACAGCTTCTACTTAGCTCCCAAGACCAGGTTAAAAGTGTGGTCTTAATCTCACCCCAGTTACACTAACACGCAACTCAGAACCTGTAAGCTTGATACAACAATTTTATTACTGAAGCACAATGCATAACACAGTTGAGACAAAACAATGTAAGTGTTCTCATATGAATGTTCAGTTTTAGCAGATTTCCAGTGGGAAGTCAGATAAATCCAACCTGCCTTTAGAAGTGCTCTTCAAGGCAGCCTTTTTACCATAAAAGGTTCTAATTTTTAAAAGAATTACATCAAACTAAAGCATGTAGAAGTAAATACATTTATATTCCTTTGAACAAATTCCAAGCCTTGGAATTTTTCAGATTTGGCAGCAACAAGTCAGAGTCTGAGTATACAAGTCTTTTTCATAGCAAGGAGCAAAGAAGTCCCAAATACCACTTCACTGCAACAGGACGAACTAGCCACTTTGTAGCCCTCCTTCTGACACTAAGAAGATCTACGAAATTTAGCACTGTATTTCTTTGGAGGCCCCTAAAGAACAACAATAATAAACTGTGGAATTCTATCTATGTGTAAAAAGGAAATACAAACTATGTTCTTCAGCAAAAGACTGGTTTGATAGCCAGTATCTAAAAATACATCCAAGTTGTAAGTCCCCCTTAACACCTTCAGAACCACTGTATTAATACTTTTAATTTAATAACCAGATGTTTCCGAAGTTATTAAAAAATAGACTTTGTAGACAAAGCATTCAGTTATATACATATTAGATTATCTTCACCTTTTAAAATTTTTGAGATCAGTCAACCACTCTGTAATCAGGGTTTACTTTAAGAGTTTTCATCCACATATGATTACAATTCCACAAGGAACACAAAACCTCTTTTGTCTTTTGCCAAAAAGGTGTTTCCCATCGATAAACCTTAGAATAGTCAGTTATGTCTTAAATATAAAGAAAAAAATCAGTTCTAAAACCAACATAACTCTCCCTCTCTCTCTACATACGTGTTCAATGTATCAATCTGCCCATCAAAGGACAATCTGTCTGCTGCTCATATGAAGGGATTCAACATTCATGGGAAAAAGCTCAGCATTCCTCCTTCTTTAGTTTGATTTCTATAGTCACAATTTCTGTCTTTGTTCCTGTGGTTATACACAGAACTAGCTTTTGGGAGTGCTCGGTGCACCTCTCCTCTACTGCCTTACTGGATTCCATCCACAAATGGTGTAGGTGCAGCGACACTTCTCTGATTGTGTTCAACATACAGTCTTACCTTACATTCCAACTCAGTGCAAGAGAGATTTTTGGCAGTATCTTGCTCGAGTTGCAGTGAATTATACTGACCAAAGCTGGTGTCCATCAATACTTCTTATTGTATAGAAAGCAGACTGCCCACTCTGACTCTTCCCGTAACAATTCCAAACCAATCAACAATCAGATAGCTATTTTCAGGCAGTATTTTTACTTCAAGTCTATTTTTCTCACTTATATTAAACAGCACAGTAAGACAGAAGATACTTACTGTTGGGATGAGTGGTTCATCTGGAGCACAGTGATAATTCTGCAACAAAGCTTGTAGCTGCAGAGAATTCAGCTTAAAGCAAGTACTGTTAATATTTGGAACATCTGCATGTGAATATTTGTCCATGGTAAGCAATGTGGTTGCCTAGGAGAGAAAAAAAGTCATAGGAGACAAATCCAAACCTGAATGCAAACTTAAGCCTTGTTTTTGAGGTTTTTTTAAATGACAGATAGAAAAAGACAAAGCAAGAAGCCACACTTGTTACAGAAGCAACATAAATATCCCCAAAACAACCACTAAATAGATGTCCTGTACCTACAAGATAAATTAACACTAAACCCGTCATAAAGGAGACATACCAATTTTTTAGCTACTCTTCTTGTCTCTGTTCAGTATAGTTATAGCTCAGTCTTGTAAACAGAAATTGAACAGCATGTTGGCTAAAATCACTAATTATTAATTTCATTTTCAACTTAAATATTAATGATATTGAAAACGTATTTTGTGGTTTTGCATGCTACATCAATGTTCCAGGATTGATTCATACAAATTACACTTGTCCACATGCAGTTCTCTAGGAACACAGAATATACAAATATTCTCTTTGAATATACAATTATGAGCGAAGTGTTAATCAGATATACACACACTCACCTGCACTATTCTGCTCAGGTGGCAATCAGCAGCCAATTCTAAACCCTGTTTTTCTGCCCAGGCTTCAATATGGCCCAGCTGTTGACGAATAATAGCTCCCCAATAATGTGAACATAACCCTGAATCTGGGGCTGTAACTAATCTGTTAAAAAGCCACATGTTGATAAAATGAAACAGCTGGGAGAAGAGCTGTATAGTCAGAGCAGCATTCACTCTACACCGTCGCAACAGGGACATGGCTCCAGTCAACGTATGCAGCACATCATCTACAGAGATAAAACAAAAAGTAAATCACATTCACATACTGCAAAGTACAACTGGTTTAGGCCATAAATAATAATATAGAGACACTTAATCCAGGTTGGTGAATGCTAGGTAGAACCTACATGTATTCAAGTTAGACAGACTTTCAGAAATAAATTCACTGCTTCACAGTTTTCAAGAGGGAGCAATGCTAAACTGATAGCTGAAATATATTTTTTTAACTCCTGAAATGAAAATAAATTCTTTTTGGGGAAATATTTAGTATACAAGTATATCATTGGTTATATCTGACACTTAAATCATGTCCTTACTCGAGTAAACTCAATCTTCTGTTTTTTGTTTGTTTTTTTAATAACAAGTTAAAAACTTTATATTTTGTTCAAATTAATGTTGCAATTATTCCGTAGTTACTTGCAGTCAAATAGCAAACTGTATTCAAAAATTTCAGCAGAAACTATAAGCATTGCATGATGCACTTCAAACTGTCCCCAGGTGGTGAGCAATTTCACAGCATATAACTCATTTGTATAGTCTGTTATCACTGTTGTTATCATTATCATTTTATTTTAATTAGTAAATAGTTTTTATCTCAACCTGTGAGCTTCCTTGCCCCTTTTCTTTCTAATTATCCCCCCTACTCCCTGGATGAGGGAGGGGAGGGTGAGAGAGCAGGCTGTGTTTGGCTGCAAGCTGCAAGCTAAAAGGGGTGAATCCACCCAATCCACCACAGTACCTCTTGTTTACATATTAGTTTTTAAAAATATTATTCAAATTTCCTTTTGCCCATTAGTTCACTGTAATATTACATAAGAAACAATAAGAACCTCCTGTTGGTTTCACCAAAAGCAAACATCCTGACATGCTTCCTGGTGAAATATATTAATGCAAGCAGAACATTTATCTCCAAGTCTTCTTTTAAGGCAATACTTTTATCTGAAATCTCTACTGAAGAGACCACCAAATTAATTTCTTTAGCACCGAAACACAGGATTGTGACTGAAAAAAATATCTTTATGCTATAAGAGAAATCTATACAGCAGCTCAAAAATAACTGAAATAATGAACATAATCTGCCTTTATTCCAATGTCAGTTTGCTACTTATTCAGGGTTTGTGTCCCAGAAAGTTGTCTCTTACAGTACAGAGCACTAAACGCAAAACAGTACATCTTTATATTCCAATTGCAGCAAGCTTAATACCCAAAAGACCAGAAAGTATATATGATTTTTGTATAAATACCCTTCACAGTTGAACAGAATGACTGTACTTAATAGCTCTGTGGATCATCTTTGCTTCAATTATTCAGAAGGTCACTATTTCCTTAACTCTTCCTAACCTTTTATCCCTGGTTAATCCTTTCAAACTTGAATATTTTTTTATGTTTTTCATTTTCTTCTTTAGTCATCAGGCTACATAATGTAGGAGGCTTTCACTTCCCCCTATGAAAAGCACAACAGGGGGTCCTGTCTCAGGGGCCTGTGCATGAATGCGTTCAGCATGAAAAACAAGAGGCATTAGAAGTCTGAGCACAGTCCCTGAGCTGGGATTACAGACATAGCAGGATAGCACACATGACCAGAATGCTCTCAGGGACAGGCACAGCCCAGGAAGGAAGGCTGACAGGGCTACAAAGCACTATCACACTTAAAGCACCATGGCAGGGATCCGTGGCAGGGATCTACAAGGCCAGTCAGCTTAACCTTAGTACCTGGGAGGTACTGAGGATGCTCTACTATAGCATCCTTACAGAGAAATTCCCGAGATAAGGACTGGATAAACAGATGATGATGTAGGCAGAGAACTGACTGGACCACTGGAGGTGGTGCACTTGTGGATATGAGGTCCATTTAGCAGTTATCTATTAGTGGCTCCTTCATGGACTGAAGCTGGGACTGATACTGTTTAATGACTTATTAATAACTTGAGCAATTAGTGCATTCTCAGCAAATTCACAGAAAACACCAAGCTGGGGGAAATACTGATACACTGAAGGGCAGTAGTTTTTTCAGAAGGGTCTCAGTAGGCTAGAGAAATGGGCTGACAGGGACTTCATGAAGTTCAAAGACAACTGCCAAGTCCTGCATCGGGGAAGGATGGGCTGGGTGCAATCTGGATAGAAAGTGGTTCTGCCAAAAACAATGCAGAGATCCTGGTAAACATCAAGTTAAATGTGATTAATCAGCGTGTCCTTGCTTGAAAGGCAGCCAGCTGTACACTAAGCTGTTAGCAGCAGTGAAGCTAGCAGAAGGGAGGGAATTAATCCTTCCTATGCATTCAGAATTTGTGAGACTGCATCTGCAGCACAGCATCCAGTTTTAGGCTCCCCAGCACAAAGGGGATATCTATTTAATGGAGCAAATCCCATACAGTGCCACCCAGATGATTAGGGGGTTGGAAAAAAGGACATAGAAGAGGGACAGAGAAGTGGATTTAGTTCATCCAGTGGAAAGAGAAGGCTACAGGCACAATTTATTGCTGTCTTCTTCTACCTAATGGGAGGGCTCAGAACAAGATCCCTCCCCAAGGAGCACATAGAACAGCAGACAAACCAATACAAAAATTGCAACACAGTAAATTCCAAATAGATATAGGAAAAGTATTTTAACCATGAGGGTGGTCAAACTTTGGAACAGGTTACTCAGAGATGTTGTGGTATGTCCATCCCTCAGTGGAAATTCAAAACTCAACTGGGCAATACTCTGAATAATCTGTTCCAGTTGCACCTACCTTGAGCAAGACACTGGATTAGATGGCATCTGGAGGTTCCCCTCCACACCAAATTATTCCATGATTTTTAAACTCAATATAGATTATTTGAATGTCACTACTGTCCTTTTTTATCATCCATACAAAATTAATCCAAACAATTCTCAGGGATTAGGGCAGCTTGTAAATGTCATATCACTGTTAAGAAAAATTCTATTTATTACTAATTAATTCCATGATTTAGATGACACAAGAAAAGATCAAGTAGTCTAACCTATTTTAGGCCTCTGAGGATTATTTTCCTCTGGATCATCAAGGAATGCTGGCATGTAGTTATTAAGCTCTGATTGCAGACAATGAACCAGGTACCTGGAAGGAAGAAGAAAAAAAAAAAAATTTTAAAATCCTGGATGTGTTCGTTATGAATGCTTCTAAAGAAGAGACACCTATCAAATTACAGAAATCTCAGTGTTATGTATGTGACTATAGGGAACCAAATAATACTTTTTAAAAGGCCAGAGAGACTAGTTCTCCCCTACTTTTCCTAGAAATGCTGGAAAAAGAAATTAGGTTGTCAGGGAACAAACACAGCCACTTAAATGCAATATTGCTATCACACTTGTAAACAAAGATCACATGCTACATAAAGAGATGCTCTCAGGCCAAACTTGGTTTCTGTAAGATTGCAAAAACTATTTTTTCCAAACAGAAATAAACTCTTCTCTGTCTTAAAATCGTCCAAGAGTAGTATTAAAAAAAAAAATAAAAAAATTTCCTATTCTGAGCCAATGCACAACATCCTGAAATGGTCTGAGTGCTTTGTGTAAAAAATTTTTTTGATTCTCATATTTCTCTTACCTTTAACTACAGTGAAATGAAAAGTCTGTTTTAGTATTCTTTCTCTTCTAATAATTAAACATTTTCTTTAACACTGTTTTTGATAACTCATTTATACATTTTCTGTTAAGAACTGAAACTAGAAGGGAATCAAATTGTAATCACATATATAAAGGAAAATATTTCATGGCTTTCTACTACTCTCCTTTCCATTTCGCTGGTAACGTTTTTAATGAAATACCCTCAAATTGCTAGAAAACAAAAGCCATGGCAATTTCAACCAATTTTGGCGTATGTCAGCTGCTACCATCAAATAACATTTTCACAGTATATTTATTTCTTTTCATGCTTCTGATGTGCTTTTTTAAATGCCTTCTAAATATATACTCCACAGTCCTGTTCTCCGAAAGTTTAATACATCCATTTGAAATCTTCCATGTTACAGTGTACTTAGGGGAGAATTCACACGCAGCTAAAATTCATAAATACCCTTTCACATCCAGCCTGTTCATCATGTACAGGGAAAAACACAATGCCATTTGTTCAGTGCCAAATGTTCTGTCTTCAGTGACTATTTAGCAAACTGAAATGGCAAAAAGTTATTTCAATACACCAATCCAAACCACTGACCTGTGGTAGGTAGTAATTTAGAGGTGTTATAAAAATTGAAAGACTTTGTCAAAATAGCTACTTGCTATACCCTATTTGCCCATAATTCACCAACAGGAAAAAACAAACAAACAAAAACCCCATGAAACAAAAAAACCCCAAACTGTGGGAGTACACACAAAGTGGTTTGGTGCTTCCGATACCTTTCAAAAGTTCAGAAATCAGTGATAAGGTTTCAGATACTATATTCTCATACTACATACTGCCCTTCAGAGCAATACAGCCCCCTTAAAACTCAACAGTTAAAACTATGGTTAGGTCTCCCAGCCCTGTCACGATATAAAAAGAAGAAAGATTATATTCCATGCTATTACAAAAGTATGAAAAGACTCTAATTAAATAGACATCCTACAAGTGGGAGAAGGCTGGGTATAAGCCACCCAAGGTACACTGGGACTTCTCTAAACATTAGTTTCAGATACACAAATTTGCTGAGAAATACTTGTTCAATACTAGCTTGCTGGAGAAAAAAATATCTAAGTATGTACAAAAATCAAGCCTTTCTTGTTGCTTAGCACTGTGTTCACTCAATGTTGTTATCTTTGTTCAAGGATACTTTCCTCAGAGGACTTTCCTTCCCTGTGGATACTTCATGCAATTTTTCTTTTAATCAGCATTGTAATCACCTTGGTTGACTTGCATAGGTTGATTTTACCCCAAGCTAAAACCCATCTTTACAGTTTTAAGAAAAAACTCTGCTAAAAAACCACTGGCAAATTGTTATTTATGCAAATTATGAAAGGAGTCATTACAAATACAATTAGAACCTCTTAAAAAGCACAAGGTGATCATTACATCTATGTATTTATGTATTAACAGGAAAAGTAACCTTTCCTCACATGTGCATAAAAACCTTAAATTAAAAGAAAGCCATCAATACAAACTAAATTTAAATAATATTTGTCTAAAATTTTCATTGGCAGCCTCAACTATCACAAGAACAGTTAACAGATGAAACTCCTTGCATAGCCCAGTGATCCATATTCATAAACCAAAATACCCATCTAAAGAAGTAAGTCTAGCTTCTCTTGTAAGTCCTCCTCTCAGATATTAGCAATACACAAAAGACATTATTGCTGTACCTAAAATTTTGCAAAAAAGTGAAGTTATTCTAAAAACCCCAGAAACATAGAATATGTTAAGTGAAATAGAAGTTTTATAGCCTTACTTGAATGCCATTTGAACCAAGTGTGCCAGAACATCCTGTGCATCCACAGTAATTCGGCTAAGATCTCTGTCTTGCTTTATGAAATTCAGTAATTCAGATGCATTTGCCATCCAAAAGGCAAGTGCCCCAGCAATATTCTTCTGTTTCTGTAAGTAGAAAGAAACAAGAAATAATACAGGGAAATGGTTTTCTGATAAAGCACAGCATGTTAAAAAGGCTCCAAAAGATAGACCAGTACCTTCTCCCATTTCACCAAACATATCCCAGATACCAGATATTTGCAAAATGTTTCTATGTAATATTGCAATTGCTGTAACTGGAAAGTTCAATTTTCACATGTTCACCGAACATAGAAAATTCTGTTAAATTGCCAATAGCCATATCAACAAAGCCACGGCATAAGCATCTAGTTATATCGTGCTAAGAGCTTAGTGGAATGCAGTATCTGGTAATCTGTGCACTTTTAAGTGCATATTCACTACTGCCCACTGCCACCCTGATACTGTGCTCACTGGTTTCGATACCAGGTGATTCAGTATCAAGTACTGATCTATCTCACCATCTCCCGACCACAAATGCCAGGCCAGGCAACCTCAGATGAAATCCAAAGAATAGGAACCACAAACAACAACAAAAAAAAGAAAATAAGGGGAAGAAAAAGAACTTTGGTCATTTCATATCCACATTGAAGTGCGTTAAGCAGAAATTATGGAATGCCGTAGAAGTTGCAAAGTCATAAAAGGATTTTAGTACTGCATGTTCCAGTTGCTGAATGAGTGTTATGAACCGTTTAAGTCCAGCTGTTTGAGTATTGTATTTTGATATGGAAGCAGCATGAGAAACTGAGCTAAGCCAACGTAGCTAGGATCAGTTCCCAGCAAGATATCCTACCTGATCAACCTGGTCTACCTCCTGGAGAAAAACAGACGAAGGAAATCAAACAGAATAGAAGAAAAACTTGTGAACAATCATGATAGCTTTAGAAATCAAACACTAAATATGAAGGTACAACACTTATGGTCACAGTTATACACAGATGCATTAATCAGTAGCTACGATGCAACTGAGTCCCTTTTAAAAAATGAAGTATTTTAATGGGACTAGTAGCACAGCTGCTAAGGATTGAAGTGCTCAATGTCACAATTAATTGAAGGAATGCCCTATCCTAAGTTGACATCCCCGACTAGTTGGTTATTCCACGCTCAGTGCACCACAGAAATCTCGCAGAACTTTTTGGAGGCCACGGGGTAACTAGCCATCCAAGTAACAGATGCAGGGAGCTATTTGCCCACACTGCTGCAACGGAGACAATGTATAAACAAACACAAAGGGAGACAGAAAATCCCCATCACAAACAAACACAAACAAAACCAAACAAAAACCATAAAACACCTAGGACAGATTTAATACATGGCTTTTCAATTAAAGAACAACAAAACTGTTTTAAACAACAAAAGAGTCAAATGAAATATCACACTAAGCTTCTTAAATGCTGGTACATAAAAGCTACACCGAGTTAAGCAAACCAAAACCCCCACCAGATACGTTTGTCTGACTATTTAAAACTGAGCTCCTAATTCTTTTGGCTTTCTACTGAGATCACTCTCCTCCACCTGCAACACAGTGAGCTTAGATGCAAAAAAATTTGAGCTGTCATTTGCTGTTAATATTGTAATTTTAGTTAGAGCTGAAAAACACCAAATTGCCACTGGTTTTTTTGCTTCCCTCTTTCCACCCAAGGCACAACTGACTGAGGATGTGTGGGCACAGAATGGAAGGAGATGCTCCTTCTAAAAACAAATGCTAAAATTTGTAGAGGATCAGAAATGCCACAAAATTATTTGTAAAAAATCAGGATACAATAATTTGGCTTTTTTACATGAATTAAGTTTCTATTTCTAGAGATGTACTGAAAGCACTGAGCCTTCTCATAGATCTCTCCCATTTTATTCCTATCCCATATAAAGTTTTCTGTACTATTTACATACACTAATGTGAAGACTACAGAAAGTCACAGACATAATTTGCTAGCAAGTACTCCTTGAGTAACTTCAGAAAGTCATCAAGTCTCCTTATGATCTAGACAGGCGAACTCAGGATCTAAACAACTTATTCTACACCCAGTACAGCACAGGAGTTTGTGCATCTTCTCTCTACTTCTGTTTTGGGTGCCTCTCTCCCCTTGCCTCCCATCTATCTCCTCCATCTTTCACACCCTCAAATCCCTTTCAGTACAGACATCCCTTACAGTCACGATATACAAGAAAGCTCTTATGATACAGTGAGTTATTACACAGTAATTTAACTGTGACAGCTATCAATATAAACACTCATTCTACAGCCTAGACTAAGTAATTTGACTTAGCTAGTGCTGTTTATATTCCAATAACACAGGTCCAAGCTAATGACATTTTCCTCGTCAAGCTTTAGAATCAATGCATTTCTTTGTTTCCAACCAGTTAGCCTTCAAATTCACTGAAGTTCTACTCTTTCATCACATCTGTAACTTTCCCCCTTTCCTCCAGCTTCTTGCAGCATGGCATTCAGAAGAAACTCCTTCCTATTTTCTTCTATCTCTAACCCGCTTCAGGTTATTTTTTGCAACTAGATAACATCTTTCAGATACCACAAATGCAGCTACCACTTCCTTGTTGAATTCTTCATGAAACTTTAGGCTGGTGATCAAATTGCAACTATGCAATGCTGTAGAAATGGGTTTTTAAAAAGGGCAGTCCAGACAAACACTGGGTTTTAACAGTTTCATTTCAAGATTATATAAAAAACACTTGCTTGCAACAACTGCAAGGCTGAACTTGATCTGGGAAGCCCTTCCCAGTGCTGTAAATTAATATTTTCACAGATAATCTATTTTCTATCTTTGATTTGTTCTCTTTTGTGAAAATTTATGTTTGAGCCTGCCTCTTTGCCATCTTCTAGCACCTACATGGTTATCCACTTTAGTTCAGCATAAATGAAATGCAGAGTTTT
>NW_010318445.1:53315-69886 GCF_000700745.2 Antrostomus carolinensis | reverse complement strand
TCCCCCCACATATTTTCTGGCTCATTGTTACCAGTTTACATTAGTTATGTAAACAGATACATTTTCTTTGATTCAGCCCTGGAACTTCCAGATTATATTTGAAGCCTACCTTTGTTTGCTTTCAATTCTCCCAACTAAATTGCTTATGTTAAGGCTCTTTGCATTTCACGTTCACCACTACTGCCACAGTGCCCCCTCTGACTTGAACAAAATCACTCTTCCACAGCCTGATCATTATTTTAATTGCAGAACTTGAATATCAAACTTTTAATATCATTTCAGTTTTATCAAATATCCATTTACCACAGCATCAAGATTCAAAGCAATGTACTCATTCTTTTCTTCGTATTGAATCCACCTTTCAAACTCTCATGAGCTTCAAGAACATACATGAAAGGCTAGTCCTCTTACCGTAAAGTGCCTTCAACACTCTATTGTCTCCCCTTCTTCCTTTTGAAATGTGGGAGACTGCTGTAACTGTTTACATAGCTGTCTATAACATTCTCCACACTGAAAATTCCACTAATTTTTTTGAAAACCTGAACAAAAGCCGAACAGTTTTTGTTTCCTGTGACCTTCATGTCACTCTCTTGCTTACTTTCCTCTTTTCCGTTAATTAATCTGTTGTGTAACACTTACATTCTAAACTCTCCAAAGCAGGATTGATTCATTTTTTATGCTTGTACTGCAGGGTCCTTGCTGTATACAGCCTACTATGGAAGTACTTTTTGCAATTAACATGTCATGTTTTAATAAATATAGAAATACATTTCAATTTTTCCTCCGAGAAAAACTGTAAGCAAATAAGCTGCAATAATTAATTAGTTAGTAAGAATACCTGAACTACCACTCTGTTCTTAGGAAATGACCATTACATTTTATCAACAGTTACACAATGCAGGGTATTGTCTAATTTCACAGGCAACCCAGTGGATCTTACCCTGCATTCCTACACAAAACAGAACTCCCCCTGTGCTTCTGTGGAATTTTTGCATATGTAATAGCATCAGACTACATATAAAATACTGGAATGTTTGAGGACTTTTATTCCTCTTTACAAAGCAATTCTATTGGCTTGGTTCAAAAAGTCCAGTTTTATTACCATTTTTGCTGCTATGGAATTTGTAAAGTAACAGGGTCAAAATTCAGAAGTCACATTTCTTTTTAATATGTCCACTTCAAGCATCAATCAGTGTGAACAACTGCTATCTATATTATATTCCTTAAGAAGCACACCCAACTTGTTTCACAAGAGCTTACAGCTTGCAAAGATCTTACCTTCTGGAGAAGAGAAAAATAACTTCTTGTCAGATAACATATCCTCAGAGCAACGGCCCCTCCCTAACCTCCCACATTACGCAGGAGAGAGTTTTTTACCACTCACATTATTAATTGACACAAAAGCAAGACTTCATATGGAAAATCAATGCAGGTATTAATCTGACCCTTAACAATAGCTGGTTAAACACTAAGAAAAAGACTAAGAAGGTTACTTAGATAATCTACAACATGCATTTAATTCCCTTGACGTGTTTTTGCAGAGAAACTCACCTGTATAACTCCTTCCATCATGTTCACCATCTTGTTGACTATTGCAATGACTTTGTGAGTACGCTCAGTAGGAGTGATGTCAGGTCTGTACTGGCATGACAATACATACCGACATGTCATATACAAAACATACGTAGGTGACAACTTAAAATGAACTGTCGAGCTATTTGTGTAATTTATAATGGCAGACAAGAAGGCATCTTCAGCTGTAGAGAAAAGAGGAAAAAATCATGTTGTAAAGCCAAAGACAGAAAGAAAATGAAATAAATCAATTTAATAACTTGAGGCATAGAGTATTTCTTTTTGGAGAGGAGATGGGGGGAGGGGAGCAACATACAGGAACATGAACTCTAAATTAAGCATCTATTATGTGCTACAGTTACTTCAGTAACAACACACTTCTATACAAAGCTAGAAAATCTGACCATTAGGAAACATTTCTGTTCTATCTCCTATCTCTTTGCTGAAAATCTACATCTTCAATGGAACAAAAATGCAAGGTTTCTCTTGTCCATTCTATTCCTACAAAGCTTCCTTATTATAGGGAATTTTATACTAATAAAAATCTGTCTTTGCTTACTCACAAATCTATTTAGTTTCCAATATTTGAAATCTGGACAAATCTCTGGTATGATATTTTTCTACCAGATCTGAGACCTTAAAAACATGGGGAGCAAGATAACAAAAGGTTAAGTTTTAAATTAAATTTAAACTTAATCAAATTTTATAAAAAATTGATTTTGAACAAGATGCAATCTATTATCCAAAAAATGGAGAACTGTATAGAAGACAATTAATTCAATGTACTGTTGAGGAAGTGGGATTAACAATTTTTTCACAGTTAAATTTTAAAAACTGAAGATAAAAAGAGTTGAAATCTAATTAGAATTAGATATGCATGAACCCACCTCAGTAGATGTCTCTTCACCATCGCCAACAAAATCACTTATATTACTGGATTAGCTATCATCTGTTCAGTCATTACTCTTTTCAATGTTTACTTAAATTACCTTTAAGTTTTCAAACTGACTGAAATATTACACTATATTACTACAGAAAAACATGTCAACAGGTTAGTGTTTATAACTTCATAGTTTACTCACAGCTTTCCCTGAATTCAATACTGGCAGGTAGTATCAGTTCTGGTCCATGGGTATCCTGAGATCTAAAGAAAGAAGACAACAACTGAAACACGCAATCAACACGGGTGATACTAATTCCACTGTAAAATGACAGATTTCTCCAAATACACTGGGCCCAAATGCTAACACAGCATCTTTCCCAAAAAGGATCCTTTTTTTTTTTACCTTTCCTCTAGAATCATTCAAGCTGTATTTGTCTGCAACACAACAGAACAAAATACAGACTTGCACTGCGGAGTCTGTGTTATTAATGAACATCCTCTTCTGCACTGTATGTCAGACTGACAGGATCAGTTTGCCACCTGCCATGGGCGGGTTTCAAACAAATTATTCATGGACACATGAAAGAAAGTGAATTAAGCTTTACCTGAAACACCAGCTCGGTTACAACACATGTACTTTGCTATCTTTAATGCTCTCAAAACCAACGAGAACTTGGTCAACTTATTTATCCTTTCCTCTGGCAAGGAGAAAAAGCAGGTAAAATCTAGCCCCTACCCTCACCTGGTTGTTTCTATGTTATGTTAAGAAACAGCAGTTGTTCCATGAGTCCCAGAACTATGTCCTTACTTAAACCGACTGCAGCACTCTTTCTGATTAGTATCTAACAGAGAATTCACAGAGGAGAAAAATAAACAGGAAATTGATTTTCCTGGTATCTACAAAAGGTTAAACATACATGTCATTTCTCCCTTAAGTAAAAGCATTAATTGGGCTGTTCTCTCTACTTAGGCACCTATTCCTAGGAAATATGTAAAAGCTTAACATATTTTGCATGCAGTTTTTAACCACATGTAATACAAGAGGTAGCTATCTACTTCCTCCAGAAACTTAGGTGAAGAAAGGCATGTCATATGATTATATAAGCCTCATTCTCCTCAGAAATTGGTCTAAAAAGCAGCAAAAATTTTAGTCACGCCACAAAGCAGAGACAGGACACTGAGGCATATACGTGGCATATTTGACAATTTTTGCCTTTATTCAGCTATCTCCTCTAGCAAAAATGAACAGGACAACTTCGAAGGCTGATGTCAAAAGATCTAAAATGCAATTTTAATATATTAAATCAAAAAACTAAGGGTACTTTCGGGTTTTGCCTTTTTAAAAAAAAAAAAACTGAAAAAACCTAAACAAGCTCAGTTATGTCACCTAGATAATGCTTTAGCAAAGAGCTCAGCAAAACAAACTTTTTTGTAAGCAATGTTAAAATTAGAGATCACTAAGTTTCTGCATTCCATTAACACCACTTACATATCACTACTCTCATTTCCAACCAAACACATTTTTAAGAACTCCTGAAGGGTACTCAATGCAAAAAACCAAACGAACAAAAAACCAAATTTTTCTTTTCTGTTATATGCTTATGTATGCTAATTAAAGTCAGTTATCTAACAAGGATGTATGACCACAATCCTTCGCTAAATAGTAATCATCTTCTATTTCACAGAATCACATTTCAATCAGAACAACCATACCCAATAAGCAAATTGGGGTTATGCTCTCAGATATTTTTTTTTTCCTCCTAGAGACTAGAAACAAAGAAATAAGGCAACCAAGTTCTAATCTTTGGTCTTCAACCCTATTCAGTGTGTGACTGGAAGAAAATCCTATTTCCCTTGTTATTCCCCTTTGAACGCGGTGCTGAACACACACAAACACAACAGACAAGACACTTAGCACAGAGGTGGACGAGTTGTACAGTTACAAGAACCTGCAACTGCCCGGTGAAGATGTTTTGGGTTTATTTTAAACTACCATAGCAGACACTTCAGTCCATGATTACTGTCTTTACAGTTCACAAAAATGAGACCAGAGTATCCCAGAGGAAGCCTAACTAAAGAGTCACAAAATTGATCCAACAAAGGCGAACAATTCAATTTACCTGAGCAACTCATTGCCTGGTATTTCCTAATCTGACAGCCTGACTTTGCTAGTTTGTTAATCTCAGCACTGTGAAAATAACTAAGAGAGTGTGTGATAGAAATGCTGTATTTAGATAAATAACTTTCAGTGTAATTACACAATACATACTATACACATATATACAGATATATACAGAAATAAAATATCAATGTCAACACTGGTGATGAAAAATATCTCTGCAGTTGTACCTATCACAAATCTAAGTGTAATCTGGATGCCTCTCAAAACATTTTCTGCACACAAGTACCAAGGTGGAAAAATCCTGTGTAGAGTAGCAGTAAGACAAGATAATCCTCTTCATAACAAGTGCTCTGACTGAAAGGCAGAAATATAGAAACCTAATAACCTTCATACATATACAAATGCATAGCTAGAACTCAAGAAGTATTAACAGTACAAGTCTCAAGAACTTCTGACAGGCTATAAAAAGTTCACAAAGAAGTTTTGTTGGTCTTGTATGAGCAAGGAAAATTACAATTAAAGCACTAGTAATTCAACAAGGAGACAAATCTTCAGCGACCTTAATAGAAACAGTTCCGAAAAAGACATTAAAGATGTTTGGGCACTCTAACAAGAGAGTACAGAGTAGAACCAAGCTGTATTCTACCGTAAATTCACTGAAAGCGTTTAAAAGATGTCCCTGCTACAAAATACTGGAACATCAGGAATTCAGTTCAGGTGGAAGCACACTTTTCTGCCCATTTTTTTCTTTTTTCTACCACTCACCTCTCTGAACTCTGTTTTCTGTTTAGTGAATAATAAATCCACCTAAAGGTACCAGAAGCTTCATACCAGAAGCTTTACAACTTGAATCACTGCACTTTTTAACCCTGCAGCACATTTATCTTACCTTTCACACATTTATCATAGCAGTTCATCTAAATTTAGACTGGTTTATGTAAACAGAAATACCATCTTGAATTTTTCTTAAGATTTGAATAAAATTCTTTTCACAGAATCACAGAATTGCTGAGGTATTGCAAGGGACCTCTGGAGATCACCTGATTCAACTTCGCTGCTCAAAGCAGGGTCAACTGGAGCAAGCTGCTCATGACCTTGTGCAGTCAGGTTTTAGTATCTTCAGGGATGGAGACTCCACACCCTCTCTAGGCAATCTGTTCCAGTGTTCAATCACTCGCACTATAAAGAAGTTCCTCTCATCAAGTACTTACATCCATTCATAAGATCTGCCCTGAGCTTTCTCTTCTCAGGGCTATGTAACTCTAGGCATCCAGTCATTCTTTTCATAAGTATGCTCTTTTTATCAGAACTGACCAAGATATTGGACTCGAGAGGAAAAAAATAACAAACCAAAACAATCACACAGAAGGCTAAGTTGAAAGGGACCTCTAGAGATGATGTGCTCCAACCAAAGCAAGGCTTTATCCAGGGCTATCCAGAGCCTTGTCAAGCAGAATCTTGAAAATTTCCAGTGAGGGAGACTACCAGTTCTCTGGGCAACATATGCCAGTGTTCACTTAGTCTCACAGTGAAGATTCTTCCCCCACCCTGCTTCCTACAGCTAGACAATTTTCTGCTGAAACAGCTTCTGCTCATTGCCTCTTCACCTCTCAACCAGCATTCTTGTGATGTCAGCACCTCCATCTTCTCTGCAACTACCCTTTTGGGAACTGGGGGCACCAAAACTGCACACAGTATTCCATGTGTGGTCTAACAAGAGTCAAGTAAAGTGGGATTATCACATCCCTTATCTGCTGGCTGTGTTCTTGCTGATGCAGCCCAGGATGTAGTTTGTCTTCACTGCTGCAAGGATATATTGCTGACTCAAGTTTAGCTTGGTGTACACCAGGACCCAGGTTCTTTTCATCAGAGCTACAATCCAAATGGTAAGACTTCAGCCTACATTGCTCTTGTCATTTTCTGTCTCATGTCCAGGACTTCACATCTGCTTTTCTTAAATCTCAATGCAATTTTTGTTGCAAAGGTCTCTCTGAACAGTGGCTCTTTTTTGCAGCTTATTTGCTGTCCTCCAAGTTTGGTATGACCCAGAAACTTTGTGAAGATGCACTCAATTCCATCACTCAGATTGTTTATACCCTTACTGAGTAGTATCAGATCCAATATTGACCTTAAGAAACTCAACTCACGGTCAGCTGCCAAGTTCAACTTTGAGCCATTAACCATCACTCTTTCAGCCCAGCAGTTTATCCAGCTTCCCATCTACCTTGTGGTCCATTGATCCAGACCATATCTTATCAGCAAGGTTGTTCTGAGAGATTGTGTCAACACCTTGCTAGGCTCAGATGATATAATGCCCAGAGCTCTCCCCTCATTAACTTCCGGGGAGATCTTATAGCAGCCTTCCAGTACCTGAAAGGGCCTACAAGAAAGCTGGGGAAGGACTTTTCATAAGGGCAGTTAATGACAGAACAAGCAGAAATGGGTTTAAGCTGAAAGAGGGTTTAGATTAGATATTAGGAAGAAATTCTTGACTGTGAGGATGGTCAGACACTGGAACAGGTTGCCCAAGGAAGTTGTGGATGCCCCCTCCCTGGAAGTGTTTCAGGCCAGGTTGGATGAGGCTTTGAGCAACCTGGTCTAGTGGAAGGTGTCCCTGCTGATGGCAGGGGGGTTGGAACTAGATGATCTTTAAGGTCCCTTCCAATCCAAACCATTCTATGGTTCTATGATTCTATGAACTATGCAAGTTGTTTCGTCATGGAAGCCAGTCAGGTTGGTCAAGCATGATTTATCCTTAGTGCATCCATGCCGTCTTTGCTCAGCCACTTTCTTGTCCTTTGTGTGCCTTGAAATAGCTTCTACGAGGACTTGTCCTACAGTTTTCCCAGGGCTGGAGTTAATGCTGACTGGTCTATATTTTCTGGATCTTGCACTTTTTTTTTTCAGTAGATGTATGTAGTATTTGCCCTTTTCCAGTCATTCAGTACCTCTGATCTCCATGACCTTTCGAAGATGAGAAGTTGGCTTTGCAATGATGCCAGCTAAATTCCAGCATCTTTGGCTGTATCCCATTAGGTCTTCTCTATTTATGATGGAAAACATAGACAATGTTTGAAGCAATGCTAATATTAAAAGACACTGTCTAACAAGGAGTTGACTCACTTTGGATAGGCACAAACTGAATTTGAACAAGGTATTAGGAATACATGGAGACTGACTGGCAAGAAAATGGCATACAATTTGAAGTCAGTGTTTTCCACTACGGCTTTGGAAACAAATATGAATATGCAGGGCATGAAAAGCATCATTCTGTACCTGAAAAAAGGGCCTATGAGCAAAATGGGATAGTATTCATCTACCTAATAACAGCCACTATATCATAAAAGCAAAAATCATGAAGGAGGTGCTATATGTACCTACAAAACTACCTAATTTTAGAAGAGAAGCATTCAGAAGTAGCTAAAATTCTTGCTCACAGGACTTGGCAACAACAGGACCGCCAAAATAGGAATGACCTGCTTATTTCTCTCTCCAGAGTAAACCACATCAACTTACCAATGACAAATGAAAAATTCCAAATAACTGTACTTTTTTTATTAAAGGCATTTCATATGACATGCCTGACCACAAATCAACAATGGTGACATGACTATCAGCTTGGCTTTACAAGAAGAGAACTACAAATAAAGGAATATTGAAGCAAAGCAATAGGTTTTTTTTTTTTTAATGTTCTGAAGTTTTTTTGCTTTGGTTGTTAACCCTGGGTTTTACCTGAAGTGAGACCTCAAAAAAGGTCTCATAGGGAAAAATTACGTCATTTAAAATATTTTAACACAGTGCTTGATCTTTCAGAAAAATGTATCCGGTTTTTTTCCATTACAAGAAGTAATGGATTACACATTTCCTACCTGCTTTCCTGTCTGCGGTAATCTTGCTGCTGTTCTATTCTAATCATCGGCTTCACCATTCCTCGTTCGGCTGTGCTGGATGCTGACGATGTCCTGTCACCATCGAGCCTGCTGGTGCTCTAATTCAAAACAGCAGGACAGGTGCTTAGCATGCAAACATTGAATTAGCCAGTATTTGTGCTTGGCACCATTAAAATTAAGTGTCAATTTAAGGCTTGAAAAGTGATGGGAAAACAGAAGAGTACAGTACAGAATCCAGCAGCTCAGCAGGTGTTTTCACCACAATGAAGCATCAAAGAGCCCACTTGCAATTCAAAAGATGACAACAGCCAGTTAGGAGCAGCTATTTGTTAATATGTTGCCAGAATATATATTGAAAATTACCAATGTCTTTATTTAAAAGTTGCATAGTTATCAATATAAAGTAAGAATGAATTGTTATGAAAACTTTAGCTAAGAGACAAAGTTAAACACATTAACTGATTTAAAACTGGCTACGCTCCCCTATTCTGCTTCAGCAATAACTCAAAGTGCTTACATCACTGATCCATGCCACAATTTATCCTGTTCTTAAGGGAAGTCTGACCTGCTAGACAATACATAGTTTTCCAAGACAAATGGCAATTCAAACTATGAAGATTTTTATATACAATGTCATTTTTTTTTCTTTCAGTGTCACTATTTCCTTAATAGATAGCTTTTAATTTATGATTTCCAACTACATCAAACCCTCTCAGAAGGGAAAAACGTTCTGCTTTAAGCAGCAAAATACGTAGCAATTATTTTTCAGTATGAACAGTTGAAAACAAAACATCAGTAAAATATGGAGTGTTTCCGCATTTCCTAAGAAATTCCTAGGAGTAAATGATTTGCTTCGACACGGGAAAACCTACCAAAAAGTGCATCTCAAAATAAGAGTTTGAACAAAATAACTTTTTCAGTACTGGCACGCCAATCCACGAATCACTTTTCATCACCAGGTCTCAGAGAACTTTCATTAAAGTTACTGTTACCCCTCTTCCAAATAGAAAAGCCAATTCATAAGAGCAACTGTTAGAAAACAAGTGATTCACCAGTGATTTAACAGGATGTCATGAACATCCTCAAACAGCACAATTCAGAAAAAAAACCCCCTAAATTTTCCCAAGCTTCCCTAGGTCCACTTAAAGTATTTTTCTCTAATAGTGTCAGAAACTCCAATTCTGAGCAATTCTGAGTCATTTTAACAGTTTACAAAGTTTCTTTTTTCCTTCCAAAATGCCACTAAATAAATTCCTATCAGAGGTGAAGAATACATCAAAGATAAAAGAAAGCATTGTCACAAACAAAGGTACAAAAAAAAAAAAAGAGAAAAACTGAATCAGAAGTCTGTGACAAGAGAAAAAAAAGTGAAGTCTAACAAGAATATATTCAAAAGCTATCAGAGTATTATTAATACCTACACTGCCACACCAATATCACTAAATTTCTTTACAAGTGTTTCAATTTGATAACATTAGTAATAAAACATAAAAGGAAATGCATTTCTGGGAGAACTACATTTCATACTGCTGAAATAACTCATCCTCTCATTTAATCTAAGGCATGTGATCATAGCACTAAGAAAGTCATTAACCATTGTGTCATTTTTCTCTATTTGTTTGCTCTTGGAAAATGCAACTCTGGCACAGAATTTATTAACAGAAAGTGCAGAAAGCAAGCAAGCAAAGATTATCACCTCATAAAATATTTATAACTACGACTGCAGAAACAGTTTGTTTAGTCAATGTGTACACAGGAGTTCTATTGAAGTCAAAAGTCACATCCATTAAATTTTAAAAGCCTAGTTAAATTAAAATGGAACTCTTTCACATTTTATATAAAACATTTATTTACCCTATCGCAGATGACAACAATCATATGCTACATACATCAGACAGTGATGTATCATGTCTAATATGAACCTCTACTTGCATTTAACCTGCCTTCAATAGGAGAGCTTGGGAAGAAACTATTCCAGGCTTGACAAGTTTTCCTTTCTAAAAAAAGTTACTGTTCTTGGCACGGAATGCATGACAAATGCTAATACAAACTTAAATAGAACAGTTTTGGGAAGGAGAGTGGAAATGCACATATCCAAGCCCATCCACAACAGGAAATGGCTGGGGAGAATGATGAACTGGCTGCACTTTACCAAGTACTACCGATGTTATAATTTTAGCCTAACTTATAAATGATCATTTATTATTTATTGCAAATTTAGTTGTAATATAATACCTTGCTTGCTGGTAATGCTGTTCCACTGTGAACATCCCCCTCCAGATCAAATGTGGTTTCCTGAACAGCTCTAAAAGCAAGATAACATTTCAAGTGCTTCTTAGAAATTATATCGGTCAACATTTAGCAAGCAAGGAAACAAGTAGCTAAAATTAGAAAATTAAAATTCAGCAGGTATACCATGAGCCCAGTTAATATTCACTTCTTAAAATACTGCATCAATTCTTTATATAAAAACACTACAAACATTTATACTGATAATTTCCTTCAGAAAAACAGATGCTTAGTTACATTTTTCCCAGGCAAATGAGAAACTAAAAATACACATCATAAACGATATAAATATAAAAACACATAAAAACATGTTGAAGGTATTGTATTTACTGTAGTAGACTTGCTACAATTTTTTGCTCAGCTCTTCAGTACTCAGTGTACAACAATCTTGATAATGTAAATCATTTACAAATCATAGTAATGCATTTTATTATCTGTTTATTCTAAAGACTCAAGATTGTTCAAGATGCAATAGCCCTTTGCCAGAGATTTTGCTGCCCAGGTAAAGCTCTGCAGTAGTACATGCTTTGCAGTTGACTGTGTAAACCTGCAAGAGCATTTGTTTATTGACCTGCATGCTAGATGTAGAAGGAACTCCAGATTTAAGCAGAAATATTATATGACAGTTAAATGGCTGGAGGTCTTCCTGCAGTCAGGTCCCACAACAAGCACACAGTGTACTTCCACATAAAAATAAAGTGGAGGAAAAAAAAAGTTAAAGTACACATCTATATTAACTCAGCAGATTATCCCAAGAGCCTCTTTTCCCAGGTATCTTTCTCTCATTCATCTCCAAGCCAATTTGTTTCTTCCCTAAACCACAGCGTACTACAGTAGTACTCTCATATGGACCCACAGAGGATGGAAGATACGATGTATTTTATTCCATGCTCACAAAATAAGGTTGTTCCTCTATAGTCATTGAATAGAATACCTGAAGCCCTACAAGTCACTAAATCCATAATCACTAATTTTATTATGGACCTCTCAAAAATATGAATATACAGAGAAACAACAGGATGGAATTCTGGACTGTTAGTCCTTGCAACACAGAAACTAGAAGGTAAGTAATCACACTGTAGAAAATGGTGGCTATATTGAGACATTTAGTTGCCTATCTTGATGGTGTCATTTCGTGACTACCCTACTTCATTTCCAAATCCTTCTAGTGGAATTTTAAAAGCTACTATCTGAGAAAAACAAAAACAAGGCTCTCTGAAAACATTCAGCTAATTCTTTACTTTTCCCAGAGGCTGGATGAACTTTCAAATACATTAAAAGAAGGCATTTCACTGTTTTTAACATAGAAGTGAGCTTCAGGAAAATTTGTCTGAATGCTTCATAATGAAAAAGACACTTGCTAATCCTAAAAAAAATCACAAGGTGGAGCTCAAGTATTAAAATAGTTATTAGATATTTAATACTTAAAAGCAGCTACTCAGAACTCATTTAAAGTCATACTCTAGTCACAGGCCATTTATAACGACCTTACACTCTAATTTTTCCAAGGCTCACTCCTTCAGCTCAATGGTAAGAAAATAAGTTATTGTACTCACCCAGTTTTATGCCTTGGACCTTTGACCATAAGACTTGCATCAATAGGTCTTTTAGGAATAATGTGGTCCTGAGTGGGATCCACAAACTTAAATACATGAGATGACCCAAACTGAACCTTCATTCCGCTCTGCAGCATAGTCGTTTCTGAAATACGCTGACCTTCCACGTAGGTTTCGGCATCAATGCTTCTTGGGGTTACAGTAACAACTCCATCCATATTAGTGAGGTCACAGTGATGAGGCTGGATTCCTGGACCAAATAACTGGAAACAGAATTAATCAACATGGAATAAACTAAATTACACCGCAGCAGAAATTAAAATAAAAAGATTGAGCTGCAGCTTACCCCGTTTACAGACTAGCAACTGAACTTTGCTTGCTTACGAGTTTAACACAGGTAAGTGGTACTAAAATCAGTTGAGTTTCACTTCAATTTTCCTTGCAAGTGAGATAATAAAACACACATTTATCTAAAATGTACAGCAGAAATCCCTTAATGAAAAGTTTTTCACTTTTTTGATCACATGCTGTTCATAACTGTTTTTTTTCCACTTGCCACTTCGATGTGAAATCTCAAAATGCAAGTATTTACAAGTCAATTAACTGCACTGATGTGGACCCAGGGTACTGTAAAAGACTCCCTGGCATGAACTTCATACAACTATGCTTATTGTATACACTTAAGAAATCCTATCTCACTCAAAGGGATTGAGACTAGGACTTGAAAGTCATTAAGCAGTTATGATCACACTGATACGTACCATTTGATCTAGTGACAAGAAAGAATACCCTATTTTAAGTGATGAAACCCTTGCTTTCTTCTTAAAGCAAGAAGGAGGAAATAAAATAAATCAAAGAGTTCTGACCATTAACATGAAATTTCAGCAATATTTTACCCTTCTAGCTTGAGTTAAATGATACAAGATTTACAGATAATTTTACTAGCTTCCCCAATTAAACATAACTGATCAAAGATCACATCAGTTCTGTCATGAGTCTGCTTCCCCCCCCCATACCTGAATGGAATTGTCGTCAAATTTTTCAGTTCCAACTTCAGTGACACTTAATTGTAGACGATAGAGCTTTGGCTTATCTCTGGAGTCAGAACCATCTGTAGAGCAAATGACAATCATCAATTGGTTATTCAAGCTCAAATTATTATTACTGAAACTTAGTTCAGAGTAGCAATGTTCCCTTCCAAAAAAAACCAACTGAGTGACATTATTTCAAGATTTGTTGGGAACCTAGAAGTTTTAAAAACAGAAAACAGAGCCCATACAACAGAGTGACTGTCTTTGGTACGTGCCAAGAACACAGTAATCAAGAACTACTACCTGAACACACCATGAAAAATTTCTCTATTTCCTTAGTAGTTTAAGCAATACAATTTTTGTTAATCTCTAATATTTTATATATAACAATATGGGTTTAAAGTATTTAGAAAATAAGATCTCTGCATAGCTCTATAATAATGGTATTTATAGATGTGACCAAAAGCAGATTATCAGCAATATCTACTGTCAGGTGGCCAACATGCCAAATTGTTTTCTAGTCACTAGATACTGAAGTATGGCAGTATTAAAAGGGAATCTTACAAAATATTCACCTATGACAGCTTTAGTCTCGATACACAGCAATTCTAGCCTTATCTTTTAGTCCCAGTGACCTATATTTTCATCTTGCAGAAAATTAGGTCAAAGATAAAGTTTGTCTTCCCTCTCCCCTAGGAAGTACATATTGTACACAGGACAAAATTTAACAAGATACACTGGATGCAGCACAAGATTTAACTGCTGTCTTCACAGGCTAACACAGATGGGTTTTGGCATGCTTATAAATCCTCTCCACTTCCCAGAAAATACTGAAAATTCTAATACTATCAGATACTAAATTAATACTGTCATTTCTAATCTCTCTCCGTTTTCTCCTCCAAAAGGAGGATAGAAAAAAAGGAAGGCTGCAAGACAAAGACTGTGTTACCTGTGGGCATGAACAATGATTTCAAGTAGTCCCAAAAACCAAGAAAAGAGTATTATTAAAGCTATGGCACATACAGTGATACTGTCTTCTGTAGTACAAAGGCCAATGTAAACAGAACCTCCATAAATCTAATTGTAGACTCCCAGTATTACTACCAGGACCTGTTTATTAAAGTCAGAATACATGCTTTTTAACAGCAGAATTTCACTTACTCTACGAAACCCTCAATCAGTCTTTGGATGAAGAGTATTTAAAGGAATTAAAGGCAACAGCACAGAGACGATTTAACAGTAAAGAACTATGCACTGACTAAAAGCAGAAGACCCAAAGAAAGGAAGGCAATAGTATAAAAGAACCGAAAACAAAGTGAATGGAAGGGGGGGGGGGAATCCAGTTATGAATGAAGAATGATATCAGAGTTTTACAGGATTTTGACACAGGAAGAAGTATAATGGGTGCCCCCAGTAGTAAGCTTCTCCTGGGGGTGTTGTGATGTTCAATAAATTGGGCAGAGACAGATATAGACTAGTACTATAAACAACAAAGTGCTGCTACTATAGTAACATCCAGTTACTTAACAAATTTAGAATCACTATTGTAATACTAGTATGCCATCCACTACAAAAAAAGTACTAAATATAAGAGCACTCAGTCCTCTAAAAGGGATAAGCCTTTTATTAAATCTCAACATTTGAGTCTATAGACACATACATCTAATATCACTGTACACCAAAAAAGGTAATGTTAATATGGTATCTTCAGCAATTAGCTGTGTACAGTTTTTAATACTTAACAATGCTAATCAGAAATTACATGGCTGCAGCTTCAATGTCACCAAATGCAGACATGTAACACGTTACTGAATGCATTTGGCTCCTTACTCCCAATTCTCTGAATTGTTATGTTCCCCCACAACTTCCATGCCAAAACCTTGAGTAGCTCCTTCATTTATTTATTTATGAATCCAAAAGTCAAACATTTCCTCCTTTTACCCACATCAGAGTTTGGTAAAACTGGCTCCCAATAGATACAAGATTCAGTTTGGAGGCAAGGACCCTTATTCCACATGCAAAAATACTAGAATTTCAAAAGTCAGTGGCATAAGAGTCAAGACTAGTTATCTAGGGCTTTTGTTCTTAATTTCTTACAGCATTTAGGAGAAAGTCCTTTATATACAGACTAGAAAAAAGGCTTTACAGACTAGTGATTTCACCACTATACTAAATATACTCCCCCCCCCCGCCCCGTACTTTTTCATTTTTCACACCTTAAAAAAAACCCCCAACCTTTAAAATATTCCTACATATTTCTGAAATATTCTGTAAAATACATGATAAAATATAATGTTTTTCCAAGTGCTTATTTGAGATAACTTCTGGATCTCATTCCTGAATTAAGCACTTGTGAATAATCAATCAATACCAAGTGCCTGCTAATAAATGTTTACCTTAAACCACTGTATATCCTCAGTATAGATGCACGTCATGTAATATGTGCTTTCACATAAGAAATTTATTTTAGTACCACAACGTTTCTGCTGAGGCAAATTAAGACTGTTTTGTTTCTCCAGAGCATCCAATGTAGCAAGAAAAAACTTACTTCAAAAGCACAGCACTAGATACAAGCACTTTTTTTTTTCTTCTGAGGAAAATAAGAAAAATTAAAGGAGTTACTTGAAGTTATTTGGATAATACTTGTAAACATCAGTAAAAGCCAATTTCTACAGTAAAAGTTATCTTAATCTTTATGATAATTACTACAAATTGTAAAAATGATGAAAGGCCTTTTCTCAGGGAGGGATGCAGGTGGGAAGGAGTGGATTCTGCACAAACTTGTTCATTTTATATTCATGCTTAAGTAAGCACGTGGCATGGAAAAAAGATGGTGTGTATTCTATTTATGACACCTATGACTGAACAACATTTGCAGAGCTAAACAGGTGGAGAAAGTGTCTAGTTTACTGTGGTTTTTAAGCTTAGAAAATTGAATTGGAACATGCCTTTCAGACATGCCTTCAAGACACAAGCTGAAGAAGCAAGAACTATGATTCAAGAGACCAAGTTAGCCACTATTGTATCCATTAAATTTAATTCTCTACCTGACAAAGCTTTTCCCAGTGATATCATATGCAAGTTCAAATAAATTTGGTATGGTTTGCATTTGAAATAAATTTCAAAAGTTATTTTTCTGCATGACAGAAGTACACATACAAAGATGCATATATGTCTGTGTACACTGCCTAGCACAGACTGAAAACTTGTATTTCAAGAGGCAGCCCA
>NW_010318445.1:12070-53285 GCF_000700745.2 Antrostomus carolinensis | reverse complement strand
AGAGTGATTTAGAAAAAAAGGCTTTTGAAAAACACTAAAGCATGTAAATCTACATTAAAAATCACTATATAAAGCACACAGTGTAAAGAGATGCACAGCATATTACTATATACTTATAGTCAACAGTGAAATTGCTCATGTAAAACCTGTGAAAACTGTGTCTTTCTCTCACTTTCCATGCTAAGGATGTAGTACAAACAGATTTCATTACTGGTTTATGCAGTTACAAGTCAACATTCCCATTTCAAATAGCAGTGTATTAAAAAAAAACAAAAACTGTGTAGTGAACAGAAGTGAACAGTCACTGCAGGCATACCAATTCAGTGAGTCATAATACAAATGTACAATTTTCATCCACAGAAAAAGACAAGACAGGCCTCCCTTCATAGATATATATTTTAATGCATTAGTTCACCACTAAAAGGTGAGCCCTACACCACTTTGGAGATTATAATTTTGAACTCATTTCACTAATCCATTACTTAAGACAATGCTGGGAAATAGCCGTGCCTTAAAACCAGACTAAAGCAAGTGATGAAGATCAGATCGTAGAAAACAAGTAAGTGCAAAGATGAACAAAAACGTCCACATAAGGGACTGTGCCTACTGACTAAAAAATCAGTTAAATCTACATTTGAAAAGCAGCAGATCTGTTGCACAAGTTCCTGAGTGCTAAGAGGCTAGATGGTAAGAAATTTAAAAGATTGGTTTGGCAGATTTGAAATATCGTGTCGATAACCTCTGCTATTAAATTTCAAACAAGACGTGCACCTTCCACCAGAAAAAGCCAACAGTAAACGTTTTTGGTACGGAAAGATACAGTGAGGAATGTGACAGACAACAAAGCTCCTTCAAACTAATGTATAAAAGTGTTACCACATACTATACTGTACTTCTCAGAAAGAAGATTGGCCGGGGAAACTGCCCTGGTCAATGCTTTCAAGCTTCTCCAGCTCCCTGTAATACTTCTTTACAACTTGTTATACCTTCACGTTCTCAGCATTTCCCACTGCTGTCAATTATACAGCTCAGGGTTGCTTTGTTGTGACAAGGCAGGGAAAAAAGCCTTAAGTTTTTGCCTTTAACAAAAAAAAAAAAAAAAAAAAAATTCAGGTTTGCAGAATAAATCTCAGAGGCTCACATCCTAAAAAATGGCTTTTTTGTCTTTTTTCTCAGCCTTTAAATAGCATGATTGAACCACTGAAGTCAATAACATCCCTGAACAGCATATTCACAGATGATCTAGACAGTACCAGCTATTCCAAGTGCTGCCATATCTCATTTCAGTCTATTTCTACTACCATCAGATTAATCTCAGTTTATTGGTTCATTTACATGACTTGGAAGACAGTCACAATGCTGATTGCCACATTAACAGCCACAAGCTACCAAAGGGCATTCTCTACCATACTGTGTATAAGAATCTCATCTTCAGTCTACGAAACAGTCATAGAACCAGCAACATCAGAAGCTGTGGAGAAGTGGAAAAACAGGCCATTCTTCCAGAAGCCAACTTACTGAATTAGTGCAATTGCACAGGGCATGAAACTGAAGTATACCAGGTTCTTCTGCAAGAATATAAACAGTCAATGTTCTGACAGAAGTACACTTCCACAAAAGTTATTTCTGTAAGAAATACAAGTATCTTGAAATGCCTAATTCCAAAAAGATAGAATGGAATTCAGAGTACTAAGATCTCTTTTTCACACTCTGAGATAAAGATTTAAGAAATTATAAGTTTTTTTTTCCAGTGAGATGCAACCATATTTCAAGCTTTCTACTCAATGGTCAGGTGTTTCTGCATCTATGCTTATTAGATCAGCACACTCTACAGAACTTTTTTGCTCTGTGGAATAATGATATGGAAGTCTGAATTCATCAAAGAGTTGAGCACTGGAGGAATAAGTTTGGAAAGAGTTCTTTAAACCCCAGTATTGCACTCCACATCCATGGAAAGGTGAGCAATGCCAACTTTTATAGCAGTCTAGAAAATAAAATGGGGAAACAGATGTTAAAAAAAATTAAGAAAAGGAAGAAGTATTTTGGCAGACACTTTACCATGAAGAAGAAAGTGGCTTTGCATTCTTGTCTGCTTTGCAAAACCAGGACATATCTGCACATTACTCTACACTCTAAAGGGAATCAAAGATCCACACTGATTTGTAAGTTAGGTTATTAATTTCAAATCCTACAGATAAAACTGAACAAGCTTCTACTGCGGCGGCTAAATCTCCTTGATGTTAGACAACACCACAAACCAGGCAGCAGAAACACCAAAAGATGTTACGGAACACCATAGAGCACAAAGTGTGGTCACTTTACCAGTGGTCCAAATGCTATCTCGCACAAAAATCATCACAGATTTCATCCACTGCATCAATGTGGTCCAACACTGAAAAGCAGAGTTAATTTCCATGCCATTTACCCAATTCACTTTTAAACTAAGAACTCTGCAAGCAGATGGATCAAATAATGTTTTTCTTTCTACCACAATACTGTAAACCACTCTATGAAATTTAATTATTAACCTTAGCTGACAGGTTGAACTCTGTGGATGGTAGCACATTCATGATCTATTTGATGTTTGTTCACAGATAGGATAACTAAATGGTAGCAGACAAGACAGGTAACTACTTCACAGAAGCAGTCCCTTGGGAATAACCAGGATAAGCAAGATAGCCTTTCATTTGTCAAAAAGAAACAAGAAATTTACAGCCAGCGATGTTTTTAGTGACTAATGAGAGAACAGTATTAAATATAGCGTTACCTTCGTAAGCGTGATAGTTGTAGTAGGCAAAGTGATTCCTTCTCCCTGGGGTTAGAAACACATGCAGAGGACCCAGGTGAAGGCAGCACCAGCAGGACAGATACCATGCAGAACATGCGGAAGAGGGCAGGAAAAGAAAAGACAGGAAAGGGTGAAACTGTAGCCAGACAACACTTATTCAATTTATAAGGATGAAGCACATTAAACTCTTTCAACTTTAGAAACCGCATAGACTATAAAGCCACCAGTACTGCAAAGCTACTGCACGAAACAATCCGTATTGTTTAAAAAAGCAACAACAAGCTGTTGGAAGAAAAACATGAACAAAAGGTCAGTCCCACAGGCAATGCGCAAAGGCTTAGTACGCCACGTTGCCACCTGTGGCATTTCAGATTGTTTTTCCTCTCTCAATTAATGGGTGTCTTGCTCCACTGCCTAAGCACAATGTTTTAATACTAAAGCAACCAGGCTCCACGAAGAGTAAGAGTTTAGAGGAAAAAAAAAAATAAAAAAAATTGAAAGTACTATTAAAAGAATCCCAAACATTCCTATGCAAACCAAACATTAACATGTAGCACACTATAAAATACACTTAATATATTCTGTGTACCGCTAATTTAAGTTGGCTTTAAAACAAAACAAAACAAACAAACCAAACAAACCAAACAACCAAAAAACAAACCGATGCCTCACACCACTTGACTATGAATTTAACCTTTTGTTTGGGGTTCTGGTCAAAGTTTTCAGCACCAATTTACAACCTGGCTTCCCAAAAGGTAAACACTCAAGCTTCAAATTGTAAATAACTTGTTTGAGTATCTGTGTGTACCCAAGTTACACTTAACAGGAAAAAAGAGCTGCAAATAACTAAATTACCAAAAATGAAAGTCCATATCCAAATCACTAAGCATGAAGACAACAGCAATTAAGAGCAGAAGTTGTGTATGCTTTATCATTTGTTCTGCTATAAACAAACAAGCTCACCTAGCTGCTTCTGGATCATAAAATTAATTGTCAATCACAATGCAGCCCAGAGAGTTGTAATGATGTCAAAATAAAACCCAGCTTTTCCAGTGATCTGACGGTTCCATACAGGCTGAAACATGTTTAGCAAATAAGTTCGATTTAAAAATTCACGTTCATGTCCTTCTAAAAATGTATTTTTCATGTATGTCACTGTCAAATATATCTTACTAGATATGCTATGGTATACTTCTGAATGTAAAACAAACCAGATTTAAACTGTGCTTTTTTGGTTCCTCACCCCCAAATCACAAGACAACATGTTAAATTATTTTACTTATTATCAAGTTTTAAACCCCAAAATCCAAAGGAAGTTGAAGATTTAATTATTTTTTGTTTTTTAAATACTTCAAGCTTCATATTTGAAACCATGCTAATAGAGACAAAGTGTTACTCAATCACTTCTCCCCTTTTTTTACTCCAATTATTTGCTACTAAAATTTCAGCCTTATAGCAATATACAGCTCTACCTCTAGATAGCTCCAGTTCGGAATCTGACATGAGACGAGCAACTGATGTAGCATCACTTACACTGTCAACAGACCTTCTATGGTTCTAACGAAAGTCTTATTTTTGGAAAATCTAAACAACTAAGTAATAATGTAATTTAGATTATTAGCTAACCAGAATTCTTACCTGGGCTTAATTCTACCAGGTATGGTAGTTTCTCAGGTGGAAGGCAAGAGCCATAGCCAGACCCGTCAACTCTTTCCTTCCCCTTTAAAGGCTTTCCATCAGATATTTTCTTGGATTTCTTTGGGACATAATCAGGAGGTCGCCTTTTCAGCTGAAAGACCAGTATTCCTAAAACACAATATTATACATCCGTTGAGTCACAGTATCAGTGAACAAGCACGCATTCAATATCTATTAATTTGTAAGTGTTCCATAGGTTTACTTTCAGCTTACTAAGGTCCTGACACTTCTTTATGTAGTTATTTTTAAGCTAAAAGTATTTTAAAAAAATAATAGCATACTTCTTCACAATGGGTAATTCAGAAACTTCAGGATAAAATGTAAAACTCTTCTACTGTCTAAAGATGTATTACTATAAACAGTGAAACAGTAAATAACCTAGTATTAAAAGTGCCTGAAAACAAAACACTTCAATACATATGCTTCAATTTCTTACTTTATGGGGGTCCACACTATGGCTTACAACACCCAAGGCACAAAAATCTCTTGAAGCTTTTTACACGTACCTTTATCACTAGGCCACTCTCTGAATATCTGCAGTGGACATTCATCATCATCAAGAATAGTTTCTTTAGCACCTTTATCATCAGAGTGCTGAGCACCAGGAGGCAGCATGACCTAGGAAAGAACCATTATCAGTTTTCAGAGCTGTCAGTGGACATTTCAAACAGAGAATTCAGGGGTGTATCTTCTGATTTTTTTGTTGTTGTTTATAACAAGAGATAAATCAAAAGAATTCAGTAACTTGAAATGCATTTTGCTTTCCAAGACTTTTTCTCTTTTTCTTGCCTCTTGTTACAGTTAAATCACACTTCCCAGAACAACAGATATATTTAAAAAGCAAAGGAAAGCAAGTTACACTTAAGGTAGACAAGACCATCTTCCAGTAAACAAAACTGCTCCAATTTCTCAACACCCAGAAAAAAATAAAGAAAAGGAAAAAAAAAAAAAAGTATCTGTGGAGATGACAGTTTAAAAATAAAATTTTCTTTTATTATCTCACACGCTGGAATAAGCCTTTCATTTTGCTAATGCCATTCTGCTAAGATGACATGCAAGCAACTTAAGACATGGCAAGACAAGCTGCCAAAGAGAATGTCATGAAACCTCCTGCATCCTTGCCTTTACCCAACCTTTACCCGGTCTACAGAGACTAAGGGCACAACTAGAACATTTCATACAATTGCTTCATGCTGTCTAGCTTTAAGAAAGAAACAAAACTAAGTATACTTTGGGAACAGAACCACAGAGCATTCATACCTTTCACAGCTACAACCTTACAAGGCAGAGGAAGGGGGAATCTTGATTCATGAGTTCTGACTCTAAAGGAGACACAGCCTGTGATTTCATACACATTTGCATTACTGGTCCCCATAGCAATCAAGCATAAAAAGTAATGACAGACGGTGTTACAGGGCGTGAATATCTTCTAAGTTAGAGATGGAACTTTCAAAGCTGAGTAAAAAAAATAAAATACACTTTACACCTTCATTTGTGATCCTAACAATTTTATTTAAATTCATAGACATCTCTATTTTAAACAAAATACTCAAACTATTCACCTTTCTGAACTATGACCCAGGTAACACCTTCTGAAGTAACGCAGCTGTTGGCTACAGCATCCTACTATGCTGCAGCCCTCAAGAGGCTTTCCACTCTTATTTGTCGCCTCCTCTTCTCATCCATTTCAGTGATAACTAAGTTCTCACAGATCTACCTCCTTTCATCTTCTTCCAAGCAGGAAACAAGTACATTTAAAATCAGAAGTATGTAATAGAGTCATTGCCCTTTCCCTAAAACATCTTCTATGCAAAACCTGGCTAAACATAGGACTAATTAAATTATCTTTAATTAGATTTTCAAATAGACAAGATACTATAAAATGAGGAAAACATTAAAATGTATAAACGGAAGGGAAACAGAAACACATCTACACTGAAATCTTATCTTGTCAAACCACTCTTTTCTACTTCACATCTCAGATTTTAAAATCAATTATAACCATGGGATAATTTGGATTAGCTAACTGAAGTAACACTGTGTTTCAAGTCTTATTCAACAAGCAACAATTTTTAAATTCCTAAACTCTCAAGAGGGAAGGTAACCAGTTACAACACCAGAACTACGTGCTACAGCGTGCATCCCAGCAGCTGACCAACACCGGACTGGGGAGCAAACCAAAGAAAACCGGAATGCAGTGAAGTTAGAGGACAGATGAGATTTAAAGACATAGGTGCTACTACTTGACCCCGATTATTAATTCCGCCTTGAAAATTAGATGAGCTTCTGCACTTGGTGCTGGGCTTAACATCAGCAATGGTAAATTAGACAAGTTAGAGAAGAGGGGTCACAAAAGCACTAATCCCCTCATCCTCCCAGCCAGTTAGTCTTCCCCCTATCTCTCAGAAAGCATGAGCCGATAACTCAGACACACCTCCCTTAAAGTAAGTGTGTGATTTAACCTGAAGAAAGACACAAAACACCACATTTGAGCATATGCAGGCCAGAAAGCTTCTATTCATTATGAAGCCACTTTAGAAAACATCTCTGTTTTAGGCAAATGCTGTCTCAGTGTCATCCACGAAGGTGAAATTGCTACATTTCAGAATAATGGAAAAATATGGGAACAAGTTTATATTATAACTGGATTTGTGGCTCATGAGTAAAGATTTGCTTTCATGTTGAAAAACCGAAGGTGCAGTTAAATATTCTTTCATGAATTTGAATCCATAAAGACTGCTGAGACTGGGCACAGACATTTCCCCAACTTCTTCAACAGCAGAGGAAATGGAGATGGGTAAGATCACAAGTCTGGGAAGCAGGTTGTCAGATGACAACCTACAATCTGAAACAAATTTCTAACAGATAATTAGGAAGAATATACTCTGCTTCCTCATGACTGCATTCACAAACATACACAAATTATCATAAAGACATTTATTTCAATCTGTATTTATTCATTTAAAATGCAGTGAAGCATTCAGAAAATACAAGTTAAGAAACTTAAATCAAGGCCAAGGCAACTTAGGACTTAAGTTCCAAGACATTTGTTGGGATAAACAAGAGACGATAATACTCAGATACTTATGCCCTCTGTGGTAAATAATAGCTACAGATCAAGTAGCAAAAGTTTCACACATAGCAACCCATGCTACAATAGGTCTTTCATAAGCTGTTTTGTTATTTTAATGTTTTTTAAGTAAAAAAAAACCCTAACAAAAACACTATCTACTATATGTTTTAATATATCTGCTTATTCAAATGAATTAAACTTCAATTTTCCTTAAAATTTGGGAACACAGGGTCAACACATGTCCATGAAAAACAAAAACAAAATTAAAAACCACTACCAAAACCAATGGAACTTGCTAAAAAATATTTAATGCTTCATGTCTATTTCTTAAAAAAACCGAACCCAAAACTAATCAACATGAACTACATGTTTTTGCTTGACATTACAAAAAGTTATTTATGCTTTGTCCTCAAGTAAAAAATAAGAGCATGCTAAAACAGAAGTCTAATCAAGATTCTACTTTTAAGAGTTAACTGGTTTGCCACAGGCCTGAAGTCTTACGCCCTAAGTGAATATGCACAGGCAGCTTGGAAGACTGTCTAAATAATTTGGTATCTTGAGAGATGCACAGTGAAACCCTTATTATTCAAGGAAATAACAGTGCAAATTGAAACAAACAAAATGTATATTGCAAAAAACTTGTGTTTACTTGATTACATAAAAAAGCACTTTAGAAGTGGGCATAAGGGCACATACAGCCCAATACACCATGTACAGCACAATACACCGCAGGGTATGAAAGCAAGCAACTAATGGGAAACTGTCACTTACAATAAAAATTGTCAATAGTAAGTGTTAAGAAAAATTATTACAATGTTCATCCTTCAACTGAAACTTCAGAAGTGAGCGAATTTTATTATAGGTACTTATGCAGTCTTATAAAGCTCTTGTTATAGAGCTTAAAATCCATCTTAATGATTAAGTAAAAGTCAACTGCTTAAGTCTTCTTTGAAGACACTTCACTTGCCACCCAAAGAGAACAAAACATTTTAAAATCCCAAACAATAAGAAACTGCAGTTACACAGTTCTACCGTACTGTTTAAAACTGTTTTAAACCCAACAACAAGCAAAGAACAGGAATACGTGCAAGATAGGTTTGTCTTCCACAGAACACTGTGAAATGTCAGAAGAACAGAGACGAAAGCCTCACCAGGAGTAAAGAACAGCTACGAGACTCCAGTGTAAAGGTGCACCAATGGCCATGACACCTATTTAGCACTGTATTTGTGAGTTTCCAAAAGAGAAAACAGTGATGACAGAATCAAGCTAAAGCTAGGATATTTTAATGTTTCAAACAAGGACAGTAACTTCCTAAAATATTTGGCAAAAAGTAGATGTTAAAGTTAGGTTAAAAATACTCAACTTTATTTAAAAAGGAAGGATTATCATATTTAAACCCCAAGCAGAGGCACTGAGAAAGGCCAAGTACAATGACTTACGGTCAGCAAAACAGCAAGGTCTTCTATACTTAAAGATATAAAAAATATCTGCTATTAGCCAATGAAGACCACTCACATATTTCAAATGTAAACAAAAGCACACAACTTATGTCAGCATAGAAACTTACTATATCAAGAAGATAAGTTGCTCAGAAAAGACAAAGTATTTTACAGAAGTGCTTTCCAGAAAACTAATTTAAATCAATTTGCTTCACAGCAAAGACTTCGTTAATCTTTCCCAAGATCAAAGCAACATTCCTCAGACTATTATCTACATTAAACATCCCCACACAAGATCAGAGAAAAAGGGGAGGCAAGAGAGAGCACCACCACCACCACAACAGTGACTTGCAATAGTTTCCCTGGTAAGTGTGCCATCAGTTCAATAATTTCCCTAATATTTCATAATACATCATATTACTCTCTAACTCTGAACTAAACAGACTGACACAAAACTATCTTCTAAGTCCAGTCACAATGTCTCTGCTGTAGCCCATAATTATTTCAAATCAGCAGAAAAATTAGTGTATCAAGTCAGCAGCCTATTTAGTAAGATCAATGACTGAGAATAATGAATTTCAATTATAGAATCCACAATATGAAGATAACTGTCATAATTAAAACCAAACATAGGAAATACTTCACTGCCAAAACTGAGAATCAATTTTTAATATGTTGTGTCATAAAAAATCCAACTCTATTACTTACAAAATTATTCCCCTTTATAATAAAAACCTATGTAAAATTTTACTGAAGTTAAGTAAAATTAACTTCCACAGTTGGGACCGCAATTACAGCTAATGAAGACAAGGATAAACATCATTAAAAATATGTCTAGAACGAAGACAAAACTGTTGAAACAATAAAAACTAAGTTTAGTTCTCTGTTAGGTAACTACAAAAGCACTACCACCATACAATTTCCTTATTACTAATTAGTACAACATTAGAGCAACATGTCTGTTCCCAGCCAATAATACCACTAGAAGCTGTAAGCACAGCCAAAGCAGACACTAAAGTTACTCAAAGATACCATAAAAAAACAAACTGGAAAGCCACTTTAAGACCAAAGACATCTCCTCATCCTTTAGAGCAGACCGCAAGTTCAGGGAATAGCAAATAATATGAGCTTCCTTACTGTTTTCCAGTGGCATTTTAAGCACTGGAGAAGGGGCAGGGGAAGACAGCACAATATGATGAGACACAAACATTTGTTTTCTTTCATTCATCATTTTAAGGAGTAATAAATCCAAGTTTATTAGATAAATAATAGCCAGAAATGTAATCAAAGACTGGACTCAAACAAATGTTTTCAAATCTCACTATTCTCCTTCCGAAGATGATATGGACAAAGGTTTGTAACCTTTAAGCAGTACTGCCCATGGGACTCTGCGATAAAGCCATGCCTCTAAGATACAGTAATTATATACAATTCATTTAGAACTCCTAAACTAATTAAATTCTGAAAAGAAGTGTAAATTTCACTTAAATGTTTAATATTTTCTGATGCGTAATGAGCATAAACTACCACTCAAAGGCATAAGGTAACAGCATATAATATATATATGCCTTTTATAATAGAGTTTGGACTCAGCACAGTTGCCTCTGAGCAGACACTCTTAGTTCAGGGGAACAGGTGTTTGCACAAATGGCACAAATTTAAGTATCCACAGGACTAACTATTAGTTTATACATCTGCAAACCATAAGCACACTTAGTGGTATAAAACCTCAGAGCCAAATACAGAAATATGTCACTTTCATTCTTAATGTTCATCTAAGTAACAAGTAGTAACTTAGTAAGATTGGAAGATTTGGGTTTTAAAAACAAAAAACCTGACAAATCACTTCAGAATTCCTGAGGCGGATAGATTTTTAAAAAAATTTAAAATAAATAAAAGTGGTTTGCAGAATTATCAGGGTCTTTTAATTTAGTTTTAAGGCTACTGGAAAGAACAAAATTAAATATGAAGCATGACAAGATTGTGACCTAGTAACTTCACTTACTCGAGCAATACAATAATCCTTGGGATTTTCCTTCTCCAGACCGTATTTTTCCAGTGCTTCAATAACTGCAAAGTCTGCAGTATCCGTGGTGGACAGCAGGATTGTCTTGTACGGTATATTTGGTTTTAAACTGTCTGCATAAATTCTCAGTGTCCCACCTTGGAAACAAAATTTAATTAACAATGTTACCAGTGAACAAAGGGACAGAGATGCAGCCATTTATTATATTGCTAAGAGAATATAAGAACGAAGCCCTTTAGAAATCATTTAGTCAATCCGCTAATTAAAAAAAAAGTTGCATAACATCCCTGAAATAAATTTGTCTCTGTCACTGGTAAAAACCTCCAGTGATGCTTTCCTAATTTCTCTAAGCAAGTCTTTCCCCCAGTGCTTCACCATTCATAATATTACCTGAAGTTAAAATGAAACAGTGGCAAGGACTGGATGAAGAACTGACCTTTCCCATCTTAAGAGCAAGTTTATGCTGACTTTCACGATTCTCCCCTCTCGTTTAAAAGCCCATTTAATATTTCCCTCACAGGTGATGTTTTCTACAGCTCTAACTCCTTCTTCACTACTCTTCCGTGGACAAATGCATCATTTGATGTTTTATCAATACGAACATTGCTTCATTCATTCATTTAACACTGATGTTTATATAATCACTGTAGTTTTTATCCCTACCCTCAAAAATGTGAAATACTTGATCATTGTTATTCACAAGATCTACCAGAAGCCTTTGTGCAGACCTGAACAATCACTCCTTGACATCTCGTGTTTGTGCTACTGACGGCATTTTTACATTCATTCTCAGTAAAATGAATGACATTTATTTCAGAAGACTTCCTCACTTTGTCAGTTCAGTAAGTCTAATTCTGTCTTTCCTTCTTTCCCAGTTTAGCATTGTCAGCAAGATCACTAAACACATTCTCTCCCATCAATTTGCCCATTACTGAAAGCTTTGACTGGCACTCATCACAGAACACATTCCTGTGGAATCTTACCTCTACAAATCCTGCATTCAGTTACACCACAGATAAATTAGCCATGAAGTACAAAACACATTGGAGAAAGCAGAAGTCAAGTTTTCAGGAGTTGTTGGCCTTAAAAATACTCTCTCAGTAAAGTTTACTGTTTACAACTTAACCAGAAGAAATCTAAGTACCTGAGTCTGGTCTGCCATCAGAACTGCGAAACTCCTGCATTCTCTTCTCTAGTTTTTGCTGTCGCCGTCGCTTCATAACCACCTCGGGATTAGATATTGTGCGAGTGAAGCTGGTCTCAGGCATATCTTTGTAAACCTCAGCTGCAAGGCGAGAATTCTCACTGCCAAGTTAGTTTAAATAAAAAGAAAAAACCTGTCATTAATAACTTAAAATACATATATCCTCATCACTTCAAAAAGGAAAAAAGGCAGAATCCATATACACAGGAGATCAATTAAGTTATTCTAAGATGGTTTCCACATGAACTTCACTTTTGCTAGGATTAACATGGTTAATGTACTCACACTCACCTGAAACAGACAACCACCAATTTAAGTACTGATGGTTGCTAATTTTAAAAGGAGAAAAAAAAAAGCCTTCTACCTCTTAGGTTGGGGGGTTTTTTAGGGGCACTAAAGAAACTTTACCTTATAGCCCTAATTTTATTCTGATTTACGATATTGCAAATCATGTGGAAGCACAGTTACCACGTGCTTGCAGCTCAAGTTTTTTCTTTTGCTAATGTACTTAAATACAATACTATTTTAATTTAATAAAATTAGGATCAAGCTACGTAACAGCACAGAATACGGGAAAGAGCATGTTGACATCTGAACAACATTGCAAACATATCCATGCAGAGCAGAACTACACATATGAAAAATGATCATGAACTCAAAAAAAAAAAAAAGAAAAATAAATAAAAAAAAAAATCAAGCTGAGCAGCTAAATTCTCTATGTCAACCAGTGAACTAATTTATTTAATCTCTGAGGATTTGTTATCAATTAGTAAGTTTTCACCATTCATTTTCTTTCTAAAATCCACCATTAACGATTTTTCTTTTTTCATAGTGTATTATATATGAAACCTACAGAATCTGGTAGAGAGACAAAGTGTAATTTGATGTAGACCTTTCTCAGTTTTCTAGTTCTACACACAGTTATTCATGCCTAACTCTTGTCCTCCAGTTTCCTTACAAGGATTACTGTATGTCCTGCCCTGTCTCAATGAGTACGGTACAAGCAACTTGGGAGTAAGAGTTGAAGATCCTAGAAGACTGGCTACCAAAACACGTCTCGGACAAAAACAAACTGATAGCCAGGTGGCAAGTCAAATGCAAACACCTACACATAGTAATCTTACTGGCAAAAGACAGAACAATTAAACATATGGAGAGGAACAAACCCACTCTAGAGCACATGCTCAAAAATAAACATAGCCAGGGAAGTCCATGTCATCAAGTATGTGTCAAGTTCTGTACAAGAACAAAGAGGTGGGAAAAGTTTATTTCATGGTTTATAAACAAACCTTGCAACAAAATGTACATACAAACCACAGAAATTGCCATCACATATGTTGTTTTATAATGATATTGCACCCACATCAATTACTTACTTCTGAAAGAAATAAGAACTTATTTGGTAGAGACGGGAAATCCTTTAAAGTAAAATGTAGGTTATATGAACTGATCAAATTTTAAACACTTACATATCATCCCCATGAAGAAGTCTGTCATCTCTATCTGATGCCTGTCGCAGTGCCTCTTTTTCACGCCTCTTTTTTTCTTTTTTTTCTTTTTTTGAGAGAGTTCGTTTGAAATTCTGAATTACTCCCTCTTTTTCTTGTTTTTCAGGACCGTTACTCTGAGCCTTCTGAAATAAATTTGTTTAAAACAATTTCCATCATTTTTTGTCCAATTAAAAGTTCATATTGGTTTTAACTTTCCAGATAAAGCAAATTAAGACATAGTATCGCTAACACAAAAATAATACTCCAGGCAACAATACTGCATTACAAAGAGATTGGACTAATACTCTCCGGAATAATATAGAAGGCAAAATAATTTTGTATTCCAAAGCAGGTATGAACTGATTAAACATTTTTTACTCAAGAAAGCGACGAAACAGCAGAATTTTACCTGAATAATGCCTATCTACTTGGCCTCAAAGATTAACTGAAGGCTGCAAAATAAAATTTCTGCCTCTCAGTGAAAATACTTGACAAAACACTGCTCTTAATCTGTTTTCAAGACAATTATGCTGGAGCATCAGATAAGAATAACTGCAGAAGAAAAAAAACATTACAAAGGACATTTCCCCTATGGTGTATTTTTCCGAGTTGTCCTTCCAGTGTTCTCTTTGCCAATTCCTGCCTCTTGCATCCACAAGATACCTGTAATCCTAGGATCATTTGCCTTCTTTACAGAAAATAACAGAAGACGAGGGAAAGAAGATGCAGCCTTTTTTGCTTCTATCAGGAAGTGAAGAACACAGAGAAGGAAGAGTGGAGATTACTTAACTCAATGAATAGGAATAGCAAGTCCTGTAGATGTAGTGCAAGACATCATTAATCTTCTCACCTCTAACATGGATGCTTTCTGTAGTCAAAAGCTTAATGCAAGTTTAAGAATAGCTCATGTACCTATACCCAAAGCACCTTTAAAATTAACAAGCTCTAATTCCAAGAGCAAAAAAAATTTTGTGCTCAGCCCAAGATGAAAAACTAGTCTGAATATGGTCCACACTGAACAGCGTGTCTTCCATAGCTATAAGCATCCAAATTAAATTTAATATATATAATTATATTACTTCAGGAGCCAGAGTCTGATCTAATTTAATGTTCAAATGATTAATACAAAAAAAAGCTTTTGTATGCTGATGTTTGCATGTACCTCATTTGGTAGGGAAAAAAAAAACAAAAACAGAAACCAAAAAACAAACTCCTCAAAAGGAAACAGAGTTCCATCAGTTTTTTTAAGAAACAGAATATTACCTAGGGAGGTAGCAATTTTTAGTTATTTAACTCTCTCTGGCATCCCCCTTTAAAGGCTCTGCAAGAGGCAGGAATACCTCCTACGTGTTTGACATCATATACTATTTAAGGAAATTTTTAATTCATCATATTAGAACAAAGCACATTCTAAGTTCTCTGAGCATTATGTGCTGCAGTACTAGACACCTCCATGGATCGAAGCATCACAAGCCATCTGAAAGATGACAAAAATGCAGCATTGTCAAGATGCATTTTAAGCATTTAAAAAGATTTACTCCAGATATCAAAGGTCAACATCATCAGTTGTTTTCTGGAGTTAGAAAAGTAGAAATTGCGTTTTCCTATATAAGCAAGTCCCACCAGGCCTTTCAAAACTGCTGTTATCACTAGCATACTCCTTCGTAAGGACTCACCTTTGGAGGAAGGGTATCATTTTCATTCTTGAGAACAAATCTTCCCTCTCGATCATCTTTGTTCCAGTTCAATTGTACAACAAGAGGCTTCTCATCTACATCTAATCTTCTTTCTTCTTCAAAAAAATGAAAAGCAGTAACAGTTACTTGGCACCTCAAGAGTACAGGTATTTAGAAACAAGTTATGCTCTTAAAAAACCAAAATGTTTTCTGAACAGTACACATAAGTTGATCTTTCTCTGTTAAGTATAGGGACAGAAAGCCTGGGGATGTAGAAATATATGACCCCTTTCCAGCAACCAGCCTAAATTTATTCCTTCTATCTACATAAGCTAAAGGTCCACATAAAGTAGTCTTGTAAACATCTTTTGTTAGAACTGAAGTCCAGGAACACAAGATTAACACTCAGGAGGAGAAATTACATCTACAGTTGTAATGTTTCAAACTTCAGAACTTCATGAGACTTCAAAATACTCATTTTCCTTATTTTAGATTTAATCAGTCTGAGTGTGGCCCAAGAACTACTATTGTGGAAATACTGCACAAAAATAAACCAGTTTTGCCATTTGATCTCCTTTCTAAAGGCTGGAGCAGTACATATAAGACAATAATGTCTTCGCAGTTACATTTTATTTAATGAGAAACACTCCTGTTGAATGAGGTGCCTTGAGGTGTCTCTCTTATGAGCCACGTTCTAAACTTCAGGAACTTGCTCTGCAAAGGAAACCATTTCATTTTGACTACAAGTACAATGCTATGAGATTTTTAAAGAAACCTAAAGTAGAAAAAACAAATATTATTCACTGCTTAAATTAGTAATAATACATGCACTTTTCCCCAATCCCATATAATTCACATCAAGTCATCATTTGTAGATCATGAAAACTGACACAGATCTCCATAAATTTCCATTCTCTATCTCAAATTCAATTATTTTCAGTCTTTCAAAAGCAGAATTTAAGGTAGTTAAACCACTCGTACAAGCTCCTGAAGTACAAAAAAAATAAAAAGCATAACAAAAAGCTACTTTCTCCTATTCCTTTCTTCACCACCACCACACACGCTACCACCTTCCATCCTGAAGCCTTCTCCTAGGGTGGGGAGACACAAATGCTAGCAGCATTGAAAGGCTATTTAGAGATCTAGGTTCTTCACAGGTAACATGCAAGGATCTGTTCAAAAAACACAGTGGCTTCAAACAATACTGTGCTGAACTTCCCTCCAGTATAGCAGTGAAGGAACGTGCTACCTACCAAAGGCCCACAGCATCAAAGAACTGAGAGTGTACTCTTTAAGTGCTCCAATTTAATACTCTATTCTACTGTTACAAATTTAGTCTCTACCTCCTAGGTCTAAAAATAGCAACTCTCTCACAAACATTGACAAATTAACAGGATGTCAAGTAGAGCATAATCAAAACACATAAACTGCAGGCCTGATACGCAGTCTTACATTTTGAAGTAACACTTCCCCATGTAAGAAATACTAGTGATGTACTTAGGACAAAAAAACCCAAGTCTTATGTGGTTCAGAAGCTGGGAGAAAACCTAAAAATATTTTGTTTGGGAGTGGATAGGAAGGTGGAGTGGATGCAGAGAAGACTTCGTGAATAAATACTAACCTCCGCTGACATGCACCTCGTAGAGCGAGTATTTAGGGGACGACAACATTCGCATGTCTGGTCGAAACTTCTCTGCCAGAGTTTCTATCACATCCTGCGTTGTCGCAGTACTAGAGACACGGATACATTTTGTTGCAAAATTTCCAGCTGCTTTGTCTTGAAAGTAGAATCTCATTACTCCATGAAACTCCAGATCCTGTAAAGAAAAGACAAATCTGAGTGCTGGCCAAGGTTATAACGTTCAGAGTTCTTTTATTATTTATTAGTTGCAAACATATTACGAAAGGGTAAGACATTCAATTATCTCACTGGTTTTCAAAATTTTGAAGACAGTAGAATTTACTAACTAGGACATCATAAACTTAAAAAAAAGGCTATTCTGTAAAAAGAAATTAACTACTCTATATTACTGGAAATTTTTAAAACTTGAATCTTTTATGTATTCAAATTTACAGCCAGTGTCAGGTTTACCTGAAGGAGAATGAATTAAAACTTTTTTTTAGAAACCCAGAAATGCATCTTGAGACTGGTCTCAATATATTTTGTTATGCAGAGCAGGTCCTTGTATCCCATGTCTATAAGAGTGCAGGGTAAAATTGCTCAAGGAACAGCAATGTGGCTTAAAGAGAACAGTTTTCTGTCAAAGCAGTCCTAAGCATCATCTTTTTTCTCCTCTCTTCCCCTTTATGAGCTCCCCTCTCTTATGTTGGCGTCTTGTTTATCCCAGAAACAGCCTGTTCAGGAAGCCAAGTAACTTGATTTGTTTGTTTTATTTTATATTTCCAAAAAGGTCAGTCTTTGGTACAGCTCCCAAACACTCTGGGAGTAAAGAAAAGCTGGAGTATCAACACAAGGTGAAAGAACGGGAAGAAAAGGACCACAATTGTTAACCAGGTAGCTACACCACAGCTACAACATCAGTCTGTTGGAACTGGTGTAAATTCACATCCTCAAATATTTTCCTTAGCCATCAGAATCCTGTCCTCCACTCCAGCCTACCAAACTGCAGAAGGATACTGGCTGCTCAAGCAACTCCATTACTGGTCTGAACCACTCCAAAGTCAAATTTTCGTTCCCCACCAGTCTCTACCTGGCCAACTCCTGCCCCTTGCATAAACCCCAGCACTCATGGGACCTTGCACTCAGGGGAATCATGGAGATTCAAGTGCCCTAGTTGACAATGCCAAGTTTACTCTACAGTTTAATAATCATTGCTCCTGTTTTCATTTTCCAGAGGCTTTGAAATGATACAGCCTTTGGTGTCAGGTGCAGTGGTAGATTTCATGCTAAGCACAGCCCTTTCCAGTATTACATCAGATCACATGAAATACATCACATTTCTTTGAACAGCAGGAACCAGAGATATTTATTGAAGTCACTCTATCATTCAGAAGACCTTCACAAAAAAATTAATATAAAATAAAATAAAAAGTGTTATAACCTACACTAAGACAAACAGCCACTTATAGACACAGAAGTAAGCACTGTTCTTCCCAGGGTGCTCTCAAGCCTATGCCAATACAGCAGTCAAAGGCAAATGCACCAGGGACCTACATGATGGCCGATTTTCTTTTATTCTCTGTTATTATCCTAACAATTTAGAAAATTGATCTTTCTGAGTCTAAATTGGTGTTCCCACAGAACTATCTATTGTCATCTTAAACTAGTGTCCCTTCCTGCAAGGAGTTACAGGTTCCACATGCCTCACTTCAGCTTAACTGCAATTATTCAAAGGTGGGTCTTAATACTTCTACCCTGAATAATTTTGTAACAGCTACTACTCACCTCTGAAAAGCATCCTATTCACTTCATTTCTTGTCTTTAACTATCAACCTCTAATTATTAACTAATTATCCATATGAAGACTTACAGCTCTCATGCAGGTGGCTACTGAATGACTTCTGGAAATCCTACCTACCATAGCAAATCAGAACTTCCTTACACATATTCTTGCTAACTCCTTCAGTAATCTGCAAAAAGTTTAAGGCACAACTTATTTTCACAAAGCTCTGTTGACCTTTCCACAATCTGTTGTAATTATCACATGCCCATGAACATTACTGTAGTTTCTAATCTGTACAGACAACATTCTGAGTAAACATCCTTTTAATACTGGCCCCACACTGCATTTATATCCAACAATCTAAAGGTGTCTAGCTGAAGAAGTCATTACGTACCGGTTAGTAAGATTACTTCACCCCTCGCTTTATTAGAGTTATTGGATTAACATTGTCTGGTTCTAGCAACTTGGTTTCATGTTGTCCATTTGTTCTCTAAACTCTTAACAAACATAGATTTGAGAGAGTTCCTCTAATGAGTTATCCATAAAGGGTTCTGGGCAGGGCAACCTTTCCAAGATTTTCCACAGTGAATATAGATGCAAAGCAAAGGTTTTCTGCTGTCGCCTCCTCTTCTGAAAAGTCTCTTTTATAAAGTGACCATCTCATGGCTCTGTGGCTTGTGGTAGGTTTGCTGCTATTAATGTGCTGAAAGACAGTTATTATTGAAGACTTTTCAAAATTTATTCCTTAAATTCTTCTGTTCTCTTTTTTATATTCTACTTGCTAGACTTACAATTTTCCTCATTTGGATACTACTTCAGCTTTCTAATAGCTGCCTTTGCCTGATGTTCAGCCATGCCAGCTTCCTTTCATACCTCCCTTGATAGCTGGCATGCTTTTGGTCCTACCTCCAGCATGGCATTTTTAATTCTCAGCAGGTGGTAAAGTACTTTGCTCCTAGTTGCCACTTTCAGCTTTAACAGGCTTCTCTAGTGCAGCTATGCTGTATTTCCAACTGATCTGGAAAATTCTGCAGTTCTTGCAAGAAAATTGAATCTAAGCATGCTATGATCTCCAGTACAGAGAACCTTCTCACAGGTAACGTTATCACCCATGTGACATCCCACACGCTCTTTTGGACAGATTTAAATGGTTGCCTCTTCTATAAGTACTCCTTAACCATGATGCTTCACAGAACAGCCAAGACTATTTTTATAAGCAACTTAAGGTTCTGATCCACTTGTTTGATGGTAGCAAAAGATGATGACATAGGAGCTTTCCGCAGAAGCAAAATCATATCCCATTTAGAACATTTATTTCCCTTTACACAGGGTTTTTCCCACCACCATCTCAAGGTACTGCTGAAGCAAGAACTAAGAGAGATATTTATCTTTTTTCAGGAGTTATTTATTGCGTGAGATCCTATACGCAGATAAGGTTCCAGTTGATTATTTTTTTTAAGGAAAGGAGATTATTTTACTGAGAATGAATTCCACTGTTCATTAGCCAGGCTTTTAATCCTGCACATTTTATTAATTCTCTACAACAACATAGCAGTACTGCCAAGATTCAAGAGCAAGGGAATGCAACATAGATACATTCAGAGAAGATATAGAAAACAGTTCAAGAAGCTTTCTAAACTACCAGGGGTTTATTATTATTTAGAATTATATTGCTAAAGCTTATTTCTACTTCCAGATACTAACAAAGCAGAGAGGTGACAAAACTGCATTGTGAATACTCAAGATATGACATTAGTATAAAGCAAGTTTTGTTTTCCTTTTAGAAAAGAAAGTTTTGTGTTTCTCTGAAGAACTGTCAAGAGTTTTATTTCATTCCTTTGACAAACTGGATGCGAAAGCAACTGAATGCATTGAACACTGGCTGTCCATTTCCCCTGCATCCTCTTCCTCTATGGCAACTTCTTGAGCTGTGTCCCCACAGCCCATGGTCCCCCCCATGTCAATCTTCCAAAGTTTTCCATTTAAAAAAACGAAAAAAACCCCCCCCAAAACAAAACAAAACAAAAAAAACCCCATAAGACTGCACAGCTGCATCACAACGCTCTACCACTTCTCAGCATAAAGCTCTAGTAAGTTTAATGTTTCTTTTAGAGTAAGTTCCAAACTGTGGCTTTGGGCACTGTTAGAGTATTACAGTATTTAAATAAAAGTGTTTGGTGATATGGAAGTCATTGGTTTCACAGTCCAAAAAATTAGGAAAGTAGGAGACAACAAAAAGGAGAAAAAGAAAACAACACAAAAAAACCAAGTCTGCCAGGTAGGTTCACTGTAGTTTATAAAATGAATTTGTATCAAGAGAAGAGGCTAAGAAAGAAGAAAAATTACTTGCCTTAAATCAAATACATATGCAAAAATCTGTTACTGTCTGACATACACTTGGTAAGTGGAGAAATATCCCCAAAACATTTACAAGTCCTTTAAAACCATCTTTCTCTAAAGATAAGAAATGCCATTTATAAATTACCAAAAAGAAGTAAAAATGTTTTCTGGATTTCAAAAGTGACTGATTACCTAAGTGTACGAAAACTCTTTTAAGTTCCTCTCAGGAGTTTATATGCATCATAAGCTACTTTAGCTTCGTCATCTAATCACATTTTCAGTATTTCCTGTATCCGTGATGCATGTCCACGGCTCCTTAGGAAGGAACAGAACAGTTTTTGGCTACACAAGCACAGCCAATTTTCACAAAATGCTAATTCTGATCATCTAGACCACAAAATATATTTTTAAAACACCTAGCAAAAGTCAGCTCTTTTTAATCCTTTCAAATAATGAACATTTTCTTTACATACAAAGCCTAATCATGGTTTTTTATCACTATCAGAAGAACTTACAGTTGTTTCCAAAACTATATCCTACCCAAATGAAGGTTTCGACTTACTTACATAATAAAAAAATTGCCAGTTAACCGTTGTTTCTTGGTTTTACAAACTATCATCTCTTCATTAGGCACAAAAAAGAAATTATAAAAGTGCTTCAAATACTTAGTTATGACGTTTTGCATAAAGTCAGTGACAGGCAGAAATTGCTTTAAAACTAACATGTTAAATGTTCCAGAAGCGTGTCTTCAGATAAAGAAAGTGAAAACATACTAAAACATCAAAATGGCAACTTGAAACAACTTTCACGACAGCAAAAGACTTCAAAATCTACAAAATCTTGTGAAAAGCTTTTGTGAAACATTCTTAGAAAACATCTGCATTCTCAGTGCTATCACCCTCTTCTGACATCCTCCTCAATGACCTCATACCATCCTCAACTGTAAAAGAGCACTACAAAAGCGGGAAGTAAACAAAGTTTAATACATAACAGTCTCACTGATCACTTAAGAACGTTTGAAACTGAAAATGTGACGTACGAGTTTTCAAATCAGCCATCATCAAAGTTTTCCATGAAGCTTCAGCAAAGTGATTCCTGTTTCTCCAAATGGTTTGTTTGATTTTTAAATCCAGCTCCCAGTCATTTACTATCAAGTGGGCATTTCTGCTTTAAAGCAGTAATCAGCAATAATCAAGATAATCACTCATTCAAAGTTAAGTTATACAGAACTGCAAATAAGTAAGAGAGGCAGAGAAGAGTGCCCCAAGCTTCGGTCTCCTGGCCACACAGACACACACACGCGCGCACAGACACACAGACAGACACACAGACAGACACGGAAAGTGTTAACACTTACAGAAGACCAAGGTATTTAATACTTTGGTTATTTGAAAATCCCCACAGAAAAGCAGCTCTTTTCTTCCAACCATCACATTCTTTTTACACAAGGAGAACATAGTTGAGAAAGAACATGAAAAACAAGTACAAAGAGATAAAAAGAATGTGCTGTAAGTGAGCTAAGAAAAAGTCTGCAACGTGACACAATGGGATTTGTAGCAGGGAAACCTGGACTTCCTGAAGAATCAGAGAGGCTTCTGCAAACAAAGCACTAATATCCAGGAGCAGTAATCTATAGCCTTGCTCACATATGAGAAAGGAAATCCCTCCTTTAAAGTGTCAGAGGAGGTAATGAGGGAGTATTATCACAGTATGTAGGATGCAGCAATGAATGACAAGATGAGGGTCATTATTCCCACAAGCCAAGCAAAGAATATTCATAGGCTCTTTAACTACTACTGCACCAATATAAATCACAAAGCAATACATGCTTCAATACTTAGGCATATTACACACTACCTATTTTGTAAACTATCAAATCTTTTGAGCAGTAGAGAATATACAAGTTTCCCTTCAGAAATCCTCATCTATAACCTCTCCGAGAGCCTATCTTTGATCTCTTTTAGCTGCATTGATAACACTGTTTGCCTTGCAAGCAGCATTCTGCATGACTGCATCTAGAAAATACTAAAACCCAGCATTAAGAATGTCACATCTTTCTTACTGCCCCATTCAAATTCTATGGGCAAAAACCTATGGAACACTAACTCCTAACTAAGCTGTGATTATTATTCAGGCACACGTCCTTGTTGCTCAGGAGTTTTGCTAATAGAATATAAATCACAATAAAACTAATCCACAGTGCAATAAGAAGAATTAAAGCAAACACAAGTTGCTTTCAAATGAATTCAAGTCACAATATCGATATAACAGGTCAGCATAACAACAGTATTATCATTGCAGCATATTCTGAAACATTCATGTAACACCTTTGTACCTGACGTGTTGTCAGTTTACAGAGTAAAATGGAACTGCTTCCTTTGCCTCTCCAAAAGCTGTTATTAAAATAAATAAATAAATAAATAAAATAATTCCTACAAGATTTTCAAACCCAAGCACACTGAATCACTAGGGGAGTAAGTACTGAAATTACATGAGGGTGAGGTTTCTAGCACACATTCCTAGGAGTGAATTATCAACTTGGAACTAAAGTATAGACAATATTTTCATGCACAGACTGTACAGCCAACTATTAAAAAGGAATTCCAAGTAGTCCTTAAAGAAAAAATAAATAAACAAAAAAGCCTGTTAACTGTTATAAACTATTTTCCATGTAGTGGAGAAGAGCAATGTTCTTGCTAAACCACAGTTCTTCAGACTACCTTCAAGAAGTGCAGCTTCAAATGATAGAATACCCTAAATTGTTCCATGAGAGGAGAGGAAGAACAATACAGATGAAAAAACAGTTCTTATAAAAATAATTTTCAGCAGCTTTATTTCCTCTTCCAAAACTTTGACACCTGGATCAACAAAGACTTTCCACTACAGAATGACTCATTCTGCCATAACAATAAGTTCACAGAAGCAGGACCAACAGCAGAGCTTTCTATCAGAAAGAATTATCAATAACCCACAACACAAGAAGCACAACTAAATGAAATCCCCTCTTTATTCTCCTGAAGAAAACTACATCTTAGGAACCATCTCTACTACAATATGAAACAAAGCCTCAAGATCAGAAAACAAGAGGTACTGCAAACATTTTTAGAATATAAATGTAATGCATTGAAGTCAATGCAAAACTCACTGCAGTATATGGCAAATGCTACACAAATAAAATCTTAAATTAAGGCCAAAATTCATGTCAAGAAATATAATTAAGACATCCTAAAAAAGGGTTTACTTTCATAAATGCAGCTTGAATGCCCATGTGAACCTTGAATTATCACCATTGTAAATATTCTACTGTATACCTTATATGCATTTTCCCCAAATTTCTGTTACCTATCTGCCCACATAGCAAGACTGATTAATATAATAAATCTTGGTATGAAACAAACATTAGTGTACACCTCACAGTTCAAAAATTAAAACTTCAGAACGGACCCATCTGCACGAGGCAGATGAATTGGAATATTTCCTTACGTACTTCAAAACAAATAAAAGTTGATTTCAGATTTGTATTTTGCCAAAGCCACCAGACTCGTTAGGCAGCAATCAACCACACTTCGTGCTGAAAAAACTTAAGTTTTCATAACTTTCTACAAAAGACATTGTTGTACAAGCAACATGAAGTGTCTTCAAGGAAGACTTATGACTCCAGAAGCAGCTACTACTAAAAGTAAATAAGAATCTGCCAAGTGTGCTCCCCAAAAGCATTATGGGCTTAACCTTCTAACTCTCATTTTCAAACCGACAGTAAGTGATTGGGAAAATATTAACAGCCCTTGCAAATCACAGCAACTGTCTGCCACCTGCAGGGTATTTTTTGTTAAGCTGCAGTGGGCAGCATCATTTAACCTTTCACCATTAACCAGGGGAAACATAGACTGCTCTCACAGAATAAAATCTACAACCAGTAACTGAAAAACAAAAATATCTCCACCAACGAACACTATCAACAGTCCTGTAACTATTTAATCATTCCTTAGACTAGATTGCTTAAATTAAAAATGCAACAAATAAAGCTACAGGAGATTAAATCATACCCTCCCTGATTAAATCAGACCCTCTTTTATAAACCATATTGATGCTGATGCAACAGCCACTCGGTGACTCTCACAATAACACAACACTGAGGATCTGGTAGTCACTGTCAATAGATACTTTGAAAATATGCCCCAAATAAAGTAAAAAAAGGGGGGAAAAATGGAAAATTGTTTGAAAGAGGTGACATGACAGAAAAAAAAAAAAGGAAAAGTAATTGACACACGTTTGGTCCACCAAAATAACACAAATGTCCATAACAACAAAACAGAGATACCCACAGAGTACAACCATATTTTAAACCAGGTTAAAAGCCAGTCAAAACCAAAACAAAGCCTACTTTGAATTAGTCATGACGTATTTAAAAGCAAGAGCAAAAGTAATAAATAGTGATGGCCCCCAAGAACACATCATTTACCTTTCTACTGTTTACCTACAGCCTGTCACTGTTGCAGAATTAAGAACTGAATGCTTATGAACAACTCTGGAAAACTTAGAAAAAGTACAATCCACTATAGCTTCTTTCAGATATGTCTTTTAAAAGATTTAATCTGAATTCTTCATACTATTCACTGTGTTAAAGACTGTTCCTTTTATGTAGCCTGATTTGGAGGAAGAAGAACATATTACATTCACTTCAAAACCAAAACACAACAGGAAAAATTATAAGAGAGAGAATTAAAGTTCAGGTGCTGGAAGTCTGGTTTTTCATTGGCATTGCTACTTGCCAACAACCTGCAGAGCTGCAATCCCTGTATTTAAGCATCCTCAGGCATCAATCAGGCCACAAAAAAAGACTGCCCTTACTTTAACATTAAAGGTGTAGGCACACAGTCACTTTAAAGCAACAAAAACTCTAGCTTCTGCAGAAAGCCCATCCTCATGTCGAGCCACTTATTCCCACCTCTGCCCTTATGCCAGGAACCAGCATCCTGCAGCTGTACAGCAAAGGGAATCAGATTAAATAGCTCAGAAGGTCTTCCCGCTCCACTCAATGTGGAGGAATCCATCAGAGCCAGCAGTGGATACAACTGTCCTGCCAGCACCCTGTATTACCTTGAAGGAAATATGAAACAGCAACCTCTGCCATGCCAGATGCTTTATTCCCACTTTTGCACTAGTGTTAGCGCATACCAGACCCTGCACAGAGACTTCACAGCATTATAAACCAGCAGGTACCTTTTGTTTGTTTCAGGCTATACTGGCTTGGCATGCCATGAAAGTTTTGCACAGGCCAGACAAACAGAAGACCAAAAAAGGGAGCAGAAATGTAGCAGCCAGCAGCTCATCTATCCAACCTAATCTGACTACTTTTGCTTTCACACCTGCTCAACAGCACGGTATCATCATCATCATCAGCGTGTCTGGTTGACTTGACAGCACCCAGGCAACACTTAATTGTATTTCTGTTTTCTCATGCAGTGTTTATACATTTCTGAAGGAACAGTTTAGAGTATAACAGCACAGCAATAAGTCTTTTCTAAGTACAGTGACAATCCCACCTTCAAAGTGGAATTTTAAAGCTAGAGGCAAGCAGGTTTTCAAAGGTATGTTTTGAAAGCTGCATGTAGAAAGTGAAGATCTGAATGGACATTTTTCAAGGAAAAAGCAGTTCAAGCTCATTTATACAGTGGCATCAGCACCAAAAATTTCTCTTGAGGATGCTGACACCGATAGGGTGGAACTGTGTCCTAGCAGAGACTGATGAGCCTGCTACAGAAACAGCACAAATCTCTCCAATATTTTAAAGACTCATTCCTCAAATTCATGACATTTAGAAATTGCATTAGAACTTACTAGGAATAATCTTAAATCCATAAAACAATGACAGTACAACTAGTTTTTGAATTAATCAGTGAATGTACTGAAAACTGAAAAAATAATTTTCATTCAAGAAGCAATAGATATCTCTAACAGAAGTGCCTATCTACTTATGACAGAAAGCAGCATTACTGAAACAGACATTTCGACCAGTGATCAAACTCATGAAGCCTAGTTTCTTGTGGCTGCTTTTCCCAAAGCTGATCACAGTTTTTTTTACAAGCGGCATAAATCAAACTATTCCTAACATTTCCCTCCTATGTAGATTCTCCAGTGTCCAGAAGTACACACACTACAGCCTGTCTTCATAGTGGAAACTAAATGCAAAGTCTTGTCTCTTCTATCTGACCATTTACTGCGGCAGTTCCTCATTCCTGACAGGGGCTGAAAGTTAAATCTAACAGCCAATAAATCAATTAAAACACAAATTTGACAAGCTGGTACCCACCGACAGGATGACACCAACCAATACACAGAGCAGCTCAGAAACCACCCTCACTTCAACCACCTGACATTCACCCAACAAAATATTTATTTGTTCTCAGTATAACCTGTATACAGGAAATAAACTCTCATTGCAGGACAAAAAAAGTGATGACAACAATCCTTTAAAGAAACAGGTGTCTGGATTCATTTCTTGAAACCAGCATTGCACTTTTACTATTTTAGTATCAGGCTTTAGTATGATGCAACAGGGTATCAAAAGACACCATAAAAATAGGGTCATTTTTACGTAATGCAAGCAGGGATCAGATCACATTTATTTTTCTGCTGACACAGCCAGGAAAGACTGACCCAACTTCTACTCTGCCATGATAAACCTGATTGTGTTACATGTTTCTCAATAAAGTGGGATGAGCTGGAATCTGCACCATACAGGGTTAAGACACCCAGCTACACCGACTGAACTAGAAAAACGCAGGTGCTATCTGATACTCTGCATGCAAGTGCTCTGGCAACCAGGCTAATTAGTCAGGAGTTTAAAGTAGGAATGCTAACAAGCCTAACAGGAAACAAGCACCTGATTCTCCTGAAGCAAAGTGCAGCAGGGAATCTACTTGGAAAAAGCCCTGAAGAATTTACAAAAACCTCCCTAAAACCAAACAACAAAAAAAAAGAAAACTCCACACACAGTCTGTTCTTGACTGGACCCAAATGTCCCACTCTGTCCCCTGAGATGGGGTGGATCCACTTTAAAAACATTTTAAAAGGAGCAAAGCATTCTTTTCAAGGAGACCTTAGGGTAGCTATGGATATGAAGAATTATACAGTCAAACAAAATGTAAGAGGATGCTATCTGGCAAAATGCTAAATAATCAGGCCTACAAGGGATTATTGTGCACGTAAATTTGGAAGAAAGGAGTCTCCAGTGCAAAAAGCCCCTCTCAATCTGTGTTCTCTTGTTTATGGCACTGTTAGGAGCTGACTGCCAAATTGACATTGCTGAAGGTTTTACAGCAGGTCAAGATCTTGCCAAAAAGCAATGTGATAGCACAGGAATTGCACCAGACTGTTGCCAGCTTCATTAACCTTATTACCCGTTTTACTACCTCAAGAGACACTAATGTGCAACATTTAAATTTGTTCCAGTTGTACAATTATTGTCGCATTGTCTTGGAATTCGGTCTACATTTATTAAATTCATACACTGCAGATCGTATTGATTCAAATCCAACATTTGACTGGATTTCAAAAAGTTTTTTTCCAAGTAAATTAGGTTAATCAAGCAGGTTTGAAGGAATAATACTGTTTCAAAATGTAGCCTAAAACACAAATTTTGTTGTAACAAATACTATGGAAATAGGGGGAAGTACCTCTTTTTGAGCTATTAGTATTTTTCTTCTCTGCCTGAAACACTTACCTTCTCCTTTCCTTTGTAAGAACAAACCAACCACGCTTCAGGCTATATAATCATCAACATCTATAATATCAGTTCTGCAAAAAAAGCCAAATCCAAAATCTGCATTGTTGAATGAAATGTAGTGAGATCAGCAGCGTCATAGCCAAAGATGCACAACCACAGTACTTATATGCAGCTTCATCTTGAGCACACACACACAAAAAAGCTAAGACATCCTTCTGGTTACTTCCACCATACATCCAGAAAAAGGATATTAATTCACTACAGATATAATCAAAACAGGTAGACAAAGTTACAAAGAAAATGCCACACAGTTTTAGACATCATTAGAAGTATTAACTATAACATTTTTGAACATTTGAAATAAATACTGGGTCCACACAGCAACTTCCAAACAGGAGAGAGTTACAAAAAGAGAGGGTTTTTTTTTAAATTCTGTCACTCAAATGCCTCTCCAGGAATTATCATTTTGAATGTTTATTTTTTTTAAGGAATCAGGTCATTTCTTAAAACATACAAAGCAGTTTATTAATGCCATTAGTTATCTTAATGTTGGTTGACAGGACTATCAAGGGCACAGATAGCTTGGAAAAAAAAATTTACAGTGTTTGTAATACTTTGGTAAAATTTATCTGTTGATAGCCTTCTCTTGAAAATCCTACTTAATCCCGTTGTATAATCTTTGGCAACAATTTAATCAAGCTCTGTGCTCGGTGAATGACATTCAGCTTCAGTTAGTTGCATTTAAAAACAACTGCTGACAAGTTAAAAAAGGGCTTTCTCTGCAGTAACACCATCTACACTATCTTCAGACTGATAGTGATTTTGCACTCACTGTTTTGTGAAGCATTCTTTTGACTATAATCATACTACAGACAAATTCCTCCACTTTAACACAAAAGCTAGACCTAAGTAGTCCTAAAAATATAAACGTATTTCTTACTAAGGTACCTACACAACCAAAATATTGCTTTGGTTCCTATTTTATTCCCTTACTACTCTATTTACTTTCAGATTTGAAACAGAAGTTACTGTGTACGTAACAATACACTTTTATGCTTTGTACTTGAGCTGGCAACTCTTCTTCTCATGAAGAAAAACTTTACCTTCTAATTACCTACCAGTTTCCTTTTCTCCTAGTGGGTTCCACCCTCCTCCCATCTACAATACTGTCTGATTTGCCAGACTGGAAGCACATTAATCAGCTGAAAGGTTTTTGCTCTGTAAACAGGTACATTTAACAATAAAATCTCAACACCTGAACACTTTCTTCTTTTATGTATCCTCCACATTATTATAAATCAAGAGAACAGAACATGGAACATACTATTCACATAGACTTAGAAATACATTCCCCGAAAGTCCCTAATGGCCAATTACTGGAAGGTTACGTCAGGAGAAAAATTACTCCACATGTCCTGTCTGGAGGTGGCAGTGAGGGAGAATATGGCCAGTTGCCACTGGATCAAGCTAATCCAATGCCAACTAGCAGTTACACTTGAAGGGGCTTTCCCTCTCCCTACTTACCCCCCGCCCCAAGATACATGTCATTTCAATTGCTTCAACACAAGCAGTTAGGTGAACTCTAATGAGCCAGTTCAGAGAGAAAAACTCAAGGAGAATTAATCCCAGCACCCCAGCTAAGAACTTCACCATAGAATCACCTAAAATCTAATGCCAGCATAAAGAAGGGATTAAAAAAACAAACAAAAAAACCCCCCAAAAAAACCTCAGTTGGAGAGGGGGTGAGGAAAGCACTCTTTTGCTGCTAGAAAAGACATTTTACTAGCTTAAGCTGTCAATATGAAATCTCATCCCTGTACTTTCCCCTCGTGTAGCTATTGGCACTCAAAATAAAACTAAGAGCAATAATTTACAGATGTAAGGAACGCCTCTGTGAATCCAGAATCCCAACAAATCAGGAGTACATTAAAGGCTAGCTTTAACAGCATCTTAGTTATCTATGGGAATTTAGCTATTTTGTCATCCCTGTCTGAACATCTATTTCACTTGTCTAAAGCTCAACAAACAAAATATTAAAGTAATACAGTATTCGAAACTCAGTATAAAAGGCCTAAGAAAGGCTATTAAAATGAAAACCAGGCTATATTTCAATTGGTAAATAATTTAACTGAGGAGAACAGAAGTAATTTTTGTTTATAATATTAGAGGATCTAGCATCTAATGTCCAAGAGTAGCATTGCATAAAAACAAATACAGCTTTCTATTATTCCAGCTTAAAATAAATAAATAATAACTAAAGTTGCCAAACACCAAGGTGATGTTATTTTCTAGTGTAAATAATGTTTTCCCCAAAATGTCAGTAGCCACTTAGGACAGAGTACATTAGAGCTACAATCCCTGGCTGCTAACACTAGCCTCTGAAATATTTTTCATGTCCTGGGCATAAAAAGACAATACTGACAAGGGTTCAGTTAAAGTAGGAATGACACAGATGGTGGAGGAATTACTCAGTGGGGCCAAGAGTAATTGGCCCTCCTGCAAAACACTGCATCAAACATTGTCTCAGATGATGTCCACACACAAATACTGAGTTTTACAGTCCTGAGAGTCTCCAATGTCCTGCAGAGATCACAATGGCATCATTTCAACAAAACAGGCCAGAAGAGGAAAGTAAGCAAAATTATTAAATGAAAACAAGATTTGAGGAAGCAGTCATAATTAAGAAAGTCAGTCCAGAGACAGGGTGGGTTAAACACATTTTTAAAAGTTCAATTAAACCTGCTAAAAGTAACATTTAATTGTGCCACCAAATAGTCACCAAAACAAAGCAGCACTCAAAAGCAACTCATAACTATGGGACTAAAATGCTTCTCTGTTTCTGTAACTGCAATATTTCAGCCATGGCCACTGTATTCTCTGACTACTTCGGAGTCTCTTATTCCACGCTCAGGACAACAATGCGAATGCAGCGACTGTGAGTAATCGCCAATGCTATTCCCGATAGAGGAAACAGCAGTTGACCACTTGATTACATAGGAAGCTCCTCATTTCCTTTGCAGTTCTCTTCATAATAGCAGAAATAATCTAGAAAAAGGTATCAAGTAGGACAAGCATAAAGAACAATTTTAGCAACTTTTTGTCAAAAGGAATTCAGTCAGAAATCACCATTAATTTTTTAAACAATGGAGCTGAGATATATGCCCAAGTTAAAAAAAAAGTTTGAGTGACTGTTTTATAATTGTTAATCTTACCCTCTCAAATATTTTGGGGTTAAGTCTCTAATAAGTAAGATTAAGTGTGTTCTGTGCAAGACTATTCATGTTTTATAAAAAAAATTCTATTTCCAAACAACAGCAAGGCAGTTTTTTTCCCCACTCAGAAACACTGACGTTTCATTACTTCTTTAAAATTATATAAAGCATCTTGAATTATCATTTTGTTGCAATACCAGGTACGATAAGAATCTGGCTTCACTTTTAGTCATCAGAAGGGGCTGCAAAGTAAGTATGGGATTGATTCAGTTGATTAAGTGCTGAAAACTTTAAGTAGCCAGAGTCACTTGTTCACTTCTCAGTTAAGCATCAGAACAAATCTACTCCAACAGATCAGCAACTAAACCAATGCTGCCCTGTCATTTTGTGGCGGCTCGTTCCTTGTTTCACAAAGGGCTGTCACCAGCTCCTTGGAGACGGGCAAGGAAGTTTCAGAGGGCAGGTCAGTCAGATCACCAGTTACAAGACTGGGTGTGTGGAGTTGGGAGGAGACAGAAACAACATAAAGACGACTGAAAAGCTGAATGCTTAATCATCGCATAAGCATCCTTCACATTACTGCTTTCTTCCTCATCCTTCCTACCCACCCCTGGTCTGGAATAATGCACTTAAAAATAAACAATACATTTCTGTATTTGTACATTGCTGAGACTGGGCGGCAGCTTCATTCCTAGAATTGAGAGAGCAGATGGTTGCAGATCTTACAGAATACAACTCAGTAGCTCCTTCAAGAGCTTGTTCATTCAACGTTAAGGTTTCATATTGTCATAACACCGGCAGTCTCTCTCCACCACACACTGCTGCAGCTGCCTTCCGCTGAACAGCTTCCATTTATGAAAGGAGACTTCTGGAAGGGTATTCTTCTTGAGGAACTCCAGTTTGTGATCTCTGAACTTCTGGGACAAATCAGTCCTAACCTCCTGACTTCCCAGAGTGTGCAATAAACTTTTTTAACCACATTTTTTAATATGAAAATCTAACAACAAGCATCCAGACGCAGGGGGTATCAGTTGAAGTGGTAACTTAGCTACTTAGGAATGGGTAGCAAGTTTGCATCAACATAGATTCCAACATAACATGCACGAAAAGTTATTTAAAGCTTTGTTTAAATTTAAGATCAAACATATAGAATTTAATGTTGAGTTTTGGGGGTTTTGCCTACTTGGCTTATTTCAGTTTTAAATTCCAGCTATGTTAATACTGGCCTTGGAACATTTACAGAATTAAAAGATTAATACTACCCAAGTTTCAAAGTAATAATTTAAATTTTAATGGAAAAAATGCTCCACTGAAGTGACAAGTAGTAATATTAAACATCTGTGGGCAGATGAGATTATAGTCTACTTTCAAACTAGTACTTCAGTGTTTCTTCCACCAAAAATGTTACACTATCAGCACAGTTATATTTCCATGCAATTGACATAATCTCCATAGCTAACCAACTATACCAGATGTTTTGAAGTACTGATACCATGAAAAAAGACCTTCCTGTGGTTAAAATTAACATTTTGTACATAAAACTTCTTTGTTTCTAAACATTACAAATGCAAGATAGGTACAGCAGCTACCACCTGCCCCGAGCAATGTATGCTGTTTTTTTATGACCTTTTTTTTAGGCATCACACAGAGACCCATATCACAATGGCAGAATTCGAAACACAAAGAATATGAGGTTCAGCATGAAGAATTTAACTCGTCAACACACTGTACTGTACAAAATACATTATTATAGAGCTAATAATAATCAGGAGTGAGAGCAAATATTCACAATAAACACTTATCAATAAAAATAATCCAGTGTAACTCATTCACTGTAAGTATCTATTCCAGAACTGATGCAGCCACGTGATCTAGAGAAGAAGGAAACACAGGAGCAGAAAACAGGAACAAAACAGAGTGGAATTTAGACAACTTACAATCACTTGTTGTCCTGCAGTATTAGGACCTCATCCAATCTCCCACCGCTATCTATCATATAAGCAAAGTATGTTCCTTCAATGTACGCCTAAGTCAGATGATACATAAATGGATCCTGAGATGTTAAGGTACTTTCAGTCATAAGAGTCGGGTAGGACGGGGGTAGAAGAATGCTGTGCTCAACTTCAAAAAGGATCAAAGCATCTCAATATACAAAGCACTCAAGCACAAGCCTAAATGTTTTGCCAGAGGAAGTTCCTACAACGTGGGGGTTTGAGTTTTGTTTGGTTTGGTTTTTTTTCTTTCTTTGGGGTTTTTTTTGGGGGGAAGGGAGGGTTCTTGAGTGGTTTTTAGCATTTTTTTAAAATTCCAGTACAAACGCAAAGTCCTGCCCCTGAAAGGCATAACATCTTGCAACTACACGGGCTCAAGAATGACTGGCTGGGGAGCAGTTCTGATAAGAAGGACCTGGGGATCTCAGTGGACAGCAAGTTGAAAATGCTTCAGAAGTATGTCCTGACAGCAAAGAAGGTAAATATAATCCTGAGCTGTATTAATAGGAGGAATATAGGCTTTAATTCAAGTAAAATTATTCTCTTCCTCTACCCATCAGTCCAGTTTTGGGCTGCCAATACAGAAAGGACAGAGATAAACTGAAGGTCGGCAGAGGGCTGTAAGACAGCCAGGAGGCTGGAGAACCCACTTATGAGGAGAGACAGAAGGAACTGCGTTAGTTCCTTCTGGAGGAGAGACAGCTTTAGGGAGACCTTCAAAGCAGCCCGCAATATCTACAAGGAGGCCACAGCAAGATGAAGCAAGGATCTTAACAGTAGCACATGTCCTTTCAACTGGATATAAGGAAAAGCTTTTTCACCATTAGGACAGTCAAGCAGTGGAGAAGGGTGCCCAGAGAGGTTGTGTAGTACCTGGTCCTTGGAGGTTTTCAACACTTTACTGGGTAAAGCCCTGAGGAACCTCAGGGTTGACCTTGCTTTGAGCAGCAGGTTGGACTAGAAACCTCCTGAGATCTCTTCCAAACCACAGTATCCTATGATCTTATTTAAACATCTAAGGAGGACAGGCTAATTGATTTTCCAAGACTATTCTCCTACTGAAAACACTAATTATTACACCAACCAGACAGGCAGATACCCTTAGTTTATACAACTTGACCTCCGAGCACAAAATAATAAGAGCACAACACCAACAGGAGAGCTCCCATACTGAGATGTCCCAACATGTATGTCACAAGAAAGGCCATAATAAAAGAAGGGATGAAAAAAGCTAAATAAAGTAGTTTGAGTAGCATCATGATACTTGCAAATTTATTTTTGTGTATGAGTCCAACTGGTAGAGATTAGAGAAGTAAAACTTATATAAAGTGGTTCTTCTACACATATCAGAGTCATTTCTCCAACTAATGCAATGCAATCCACCCCAGATGGAAATAAACTAGAATGGACCCACGCACCACTGATCCATCTAGGGTCACAGAATAATTCAGGGAGGAAGGGATCTCAGGAGTTCCCAATTCAGCCGCCTGCTGAAAGAAGGGTTATCTCTGGTCACATCAGGCTGTTTGTAATCTTAACCAGTCTGGTCTTAAAAACCTCCATGGACAGAAGACACAGCCTCCCTGTGCAACCTGTTCCACTACCTGACTACTCACTGGCATCTGAAAAGTTTTAATTTGCAGAACACATTTGTAGTTAGTGAACTGCATAATGATTTCACTTTTAATATGGATAAAGCGAATTGTAAGCCTGAAAACATTTTTTTCAAATATTATCAGGTAAACCACTGCATAGTGGCTCCAAAACAAATTTGCTTACTCTATTCACCTGTGTAAAACACTAAGACGAGCTTCTAACTCGTTCTCCCTTTAAGGATACAAAGTGATATTTTATAATATAAATAGGTCATGAGGAACTTTCAGGATGATTCTTTTGACATATAAGTCCTGTTCATTCTTGAAGAAAGATGATACAACCAAAAAAGCAATGAAAGATCAGAAAAAGCAAAATAAACACAGACATTTAAGGTAAGGAAACAAAAGAGGCTTTTTAAAAAAATAATAAATTATATTCCCCACCCTCCCTGTATCCTCAAACTGGAGAGATTTCCTTAGGTTGGGTATGTTGCTTTTGAATACAGTTCGGTTCTGAAGTTCCAGACAAGCATCTGAATGCAACACGGAAACCGATTCTCCGCCATCAATACTAATTTGTTGCTATCCTCTAGTTGCTACAGGGTATGTAGGGCACAGGGGGGTGGGAGTAGGTGGAAATATTATTATTATTAATAATAATAATCACATGCTAACCACAGCAGTACAACTTGATTTTGAGGAGAACACCACAAAGCAACAGAACTTCAGAAGAAAACAAACTCAGAAAGCAGGAACGAAAGGAAAATGAGGTAGACCAAGACAAAAGAGAGATCAAGAGAAGAATGAAGGAACACTGGTCTGATTACATTAACAGTTTAGTTTCAAGCTTCTCAGTTGTTAACCTCATACAAATATACACAGGGGGCAGGAAGAGGGAGAAAGGCCCAAACAGTATTTGAACTTCAGACACTAGGAGAAGCCACTTTGTTTCAGTGTTCTCATGAACAAAAACCTGAAATGAAATAAAAGCCCCAAATCCACAAAACAGTTGGAGGATCAGCCTTCCTCCTGCACCTTTGGAAGGAGGAGGGGCGGGGAGGGGGGGGGAGGAAGATAGCAGTCTCTAAGGAAAAAAATGCACTTGTGGTTCACCTCACCAATCTCAAAATACTAGGCACCCAATTCAACTTTAAATCTCTCCTTAATTTCAATTTGCAGATGATAGGTCTTATTTTCTGAACTTAATTTAGCTGGCACACCAGTATGTAGCTATAACAATAGAAAAAGCTCACAGTCTTATTTTCTACATGCCACTGGATAATTATAGCTGTATGGCAATGGAGATACTGTTTAGATGCTACAGGTCTAGGATGTGCATCATGTGAATTTGTCACAGCGCTGGTTCTAGAAATCAGCTACTCTAAAAATGAAGATTTTTCCTAAATGATCAAAGATTCTCAAGTAAATATTCAACCCTGCTGAGAGTACTAAACTAACAATAATTCACTGTAAAACCTACATGGCCTATATGTGTCAGCAATGAGTTGTTTCCAAAGTGTGACCTGGATACCCAGAGCAGTCGAGAGGACAGCTCCTCCGCAGAGAGCAGCGCAAATCACGTCACTGACACTACCTTTAACACGCAGATCACCTCCACATCTGTTAACAGCTACTTCATACTTCGTAATTGTGGTCTGGTAATCACTAAATATCTAGAATACATGTATGTCCACAAAATCACATGCACTAGTCTCTCCATTTCAGCACTATAAAAACATGGTTCTACCTGTCAGAACTTTGCAAATTCTCAATACAGAAAGCATATGGGCAACTGTTTTTATCAGTTCCTTTTCAAATTATTTAATGCAATAATTAAACAAGCTTTTTCTTAATGTTAAGTGAGCTACCTGAGCACTGAAGAACTAGGAAAACTAGCTCTGAGGTTTGGGTTTTTTTAATGTCAAGCAGAGAACAAGAGAACAGCTGTTTTTCTTCATCTTTTTGATTTGTACCTTTCAAATGCATATCCAAGAGACAACCCAAAAGTTACAGTCCAGTCATTCATTTTTTAGTTAAAATTAGATACAGCAGAAATTAGGAATAATTATATTAACTAATTAGTTTGACTAACTGTAGAAGACAGAAATCACATTGTCTTTTGTCCTGAAAGCAAACTGCCATACAGTAAAAAAAAAAAAAAAAACAAAACCACATTTGAGCCTTTACAAATTGAGATACACAACCAAACTATGCAGAAGTCTTGACCAACTAGAAACATTCTTCTATCTCAAGTTGTTAATTTCCAATGATGTCACCTCCACAAGGTCTTCAGCCTAAAATTTTAAGCTATATAATGTCTCAAATTGAAAAAGGTAAAAAGTTAAACAAATGGAAATAGACCATCTTTTCCCCAAAGCCAAATTTTTCAGAGCTTCTGCTGAACAACAAAAAGCAGTAAGTCTAATTTTCTCTATAGGGATCTACGTCTCCATTCTGCAAGTGGTTCTGTTTGGACAGACCCACAGTAATAAAGTGAGATGGACTAGTTTGCAACATCAGAGTCAGAAATGGTAATTCCAGCATCTATTCATTTTTAAGCTGTGATCAAGAACTACTGAGCTGAGACACACAACTCCTCCCCGTGCCACAGTCTACCCACTCTTCATCATCAGTAAGGTTTACATGACCACCCAATGAAAATTTTCATGCTTGATTCAAGAAGAAAGTGATCTCAAGGACCAGATTTTGACAATAATCAAATCCAGATCAGATATCTATCTTCTATATAAAACAAGGCAATTTATTTATTTATTTATTTTAAAATCTGTTCACTACTTAAAAAATTCCATCCCTCTGGAATACACTTCAGCTTTAGGAAAAAATGCTTGCAATGCTTTTCAATCTGAAAATAAAATCTAAGCCTTTCAAGCCTTCTGTGATATATATAAGTAAATTTTATTTTGCAATTCACAGCATTTAAGTTTCTGTATATCCAATTATAATACAAGTTGCATATTGATTTTTTTTTAAAAAAAACATAGAATAACGAAGTGAAAACAACTTCCCCAGTCAGGAAAGTAACTTTGTACTGTGGAATCCACCCATGAATGTGCTCATTTCACCCTTCAAATGGTACACCTGATTACCAAAGAAGCTATGTTTTAAAAAGTGCTACCAGCTGTATTTTAAGGATTTATTCTAGAAGACAACAGATTACTGTTTTTATCACATAGCACTGGTTAACAAAACCGGTCTCTGCAGCTGTGTTAATCAGGAATTGCCAGAAGAAAGTGTTTACCAGTGTACTGTGCATGAATTCTTATTCGCAGCAAGTCCTGCACTTCTGCCCAGCACGTAGTTTTGCAGCCACTGACACAGCTTGTATGTTTAGCTAACTCCACCTAAAAAATTCACACCTTCATTTGCCATCACTACATTTGAAAAAAATAAAAAATAAAAAATTGTTGCTTACTTTCAAGCATTTTCTTGCTCTAAAAATACAATTCTATCAAATAAACTTAATTTTATTCTTATCAAGAGGCTGTCATTTCAGTGGCACATGAACCAAGGACAAGTTACAATACAAACATTAATGCAGATGATTAACCATGAACAGGAGTATTTCAAGTTTAAACAGGCTCAGATTACAAAAGCATTTAGTAACTTGGTTTGGCTTACTCAGATATTAAAACATAGTTAATGAAGGCATAAGTGATACTGCCATGCAAGATTTCAAGTATATTCTGACTCACTACAAAACAATTTAGCCTTTAACTGGTAATATTACCTAAACAATCTTCGCAGCAAATCAGGATTAATGTAGCTGGAAAGCTACACCAAAAGACAGGTCTATCCTCTCATTAGTGATGGAGGATGACACAAGAATACTGAAAGATGACCTGGAAAAAAAAAACCTGTCAAGAAACAAAGACTGCAGTATACAGAAGTGGAAAGGGATTTTAAAATACGAAGAGTCTCTAGTCTCTTTTCCTCTTATTTAATTAACAACCAATAGACTCTCCCAGTGTGATGTGTGTGCTGGCCACTGTTTTGTTTCTCTACTACAGTAAGCTTTTCCAGGTTTATTTGTACAAAAATATTGAATTTGTAGAGAAATAAAAACAAACAAAAAACCCACCCCAAACAAACAAAAACCCATGTTCATTTCATATATTCTTAGTTAACAGCATATTAACTCTGCTGTGTATTTTTTTATTATGATTCACAGTGAAAAGCAAGCTTTCTTTAGGATTAGGTACTTTGTGTAAGCTGTTCAATAAATTTTTTTTTAATTATTATTGTAAAGCATTTGGGGATTTTTAATTTCTGCTGTATTCAGTATTCCCTTTAAGAATGTTAATAAAACACACATACTTGTCTTAATTAACAGTTTATAAGCCTCCTAGCAGTTTGAATACCAGAAAGTTACACATGTGGAAATTATTCATCAAGTTCAAAACTTGTTACCTATTTACTGAAATGAGGCAGTCTCATGTAGATTTCATATGTAAGTATTTTTGAAACAAAAAAAAAAAAATCAAATATTAAAATGAGTCAAGTTTTCTGTGAAAATATATCATCTACTTCTCACTGTATGCAGGTACTAAATAGAGACAAGTAGCATTCTTTGCTATACCATAAAAGTCAGCTTAAGATACAAACTAGGGATGGTGTAGTGGTGTGTGACATCCTAAATGTTATCAACTCTACTCCATCCTGTATTTTATAAGGTGAAATCTCAACCTGGCCTGACCCAACAAACAGTAAACTGCATACACACACAAAAATCTGGCTTCTCTTTCTGGCTCTGTAGTAACCAAATTTACAACACAGTTTTCAACACATTACTTCACATGCCTGCATCACTGTTTTCCCGCCCCACTGTCCTGGAGGCATTACAACAAAGTCAGAATACTAGATGTATTTTAAACAAACATAAGAGTTTAAGAAGAGGCAAGAAGAGGCTACACCTACCCACAAGTAGAAGTATGATCTAAATAATTTCATGTTATATCTTTAATATCATCTTGCAGAAGCACTCTAAGCAAAAAAAGAAATAAAAATAACCAAGTAATATCACTGGTTTCCAAAAATTTTTGATTGAGCATTACTTACTTTCAAGAATTAAGACTCAAAATTGCTCATTCTTTAAAAAATATTTAATATATGTTCTACCTACAAAACTGGTTTAGATCAACAGTCAACATAAGGAAAAAGTCAGACTACCATGTTATTTTGTACTAGCATATACAAACAGGAAAATTCAGTAATAAAAAGAAAAGTCCACTTTTGTCTGGCAAGTAAGCAGCTTTTCCCAACAGTAAATGCAGTAAAGCTTAAGCAAAACCTAAACTTGTCAAATCTTTTTTTAATTTGAAGTAACATTTTACATATGTAAATGCAAAAAGAAATTTTTTAAATAAACCAAGCACCTATCAAAATGTTGCCAATATTTGATGCCACTTAAGTCAGATGGACATTGGGGGTGCAGGATGAGGCAGAGAAAGGGCTGGCTAAAGTTTCTGAAGACACAGTAAATATCAACACGCAAATTTAACTGCTACTAGTCAGTACTTCTGGATGCTGTA
>NW_010318445.1:0-12037 GCF_000700745.2 Antrostomus carolinensis | reverse complement strand
AACAGAAAAACCCATCACTGCCTTTTGCTATCACCAACACCATAGACCTAGACTTTCCAGAAATAAAGATGGACAGTTCTGCACTGCAGAAGACAACCCCCATGAAGGCAATCAGATGGCAGTGAAGGGAAGAAGGCAGCCAACACTACCCGTTTACTTTCTGTGCCACAGAAGTGCTCAGAGGTGGGTGAAGAAGTGGCTGCAGAACATGGTCTGTGTGTACTCGTGAAACTATTCATCCTCTTTTACAGCTGCTGAGGTGGAAAAAGCTTCAGATTACTTAAGCACCTATCAGCCATGCAAAAAAAACCCAGTGCTCTTAAATATTTTACTTCAGAAATTAAGGTTATAAAAGTATCAGAAATATACCAGTATCTCACTCTGCTTGCAGACCTCTACTTCTGCTTGCATGATAATGTCATGGTATTACCTTAGAAGGAAAGGAGTTGGAACTAGGAAAAAGCCACATGTGAAGATCAGAGCAACTGCCTTGGTCATTTTCCACCATAAAGTAACACCCTGTTTATCCTCAGGATTTACCTGAATTCATGTCTACCTGCTGTGAGTACCATCCTAATTACCTTTGAGGTAGTTAGGAAGGAATTTTTCTCCTTGGTGCAAGATTCCCTTCACAGCAGCTGAGGAATTCAGCACAAGGCTAATCCAGAAAACTCATTCTCTCATTCTGTCTACCCAGCAGGTACTCAGAACAGATGATACTGAAGCTGAAGGCATATTAGAAAAAGGTATCCTCTCCAAAAGAAGGAAAACCATCTATGGTTACAATAGACAATAGCGCAGCAAGCAAGAAATAAACACCTTTTCTCCCCACTCCCTTAGCAGAAAACCCCACTGTCACAGCCACCACCAGCACAGGGTTATAAAGAGGTCCGATGGCAACAGTCCGGCCGTTCCAAACTCCAAAGTACACGTGGCACGTGCTAGAGGACTGGCTGGTCCGTAACCTCACAGGAAGCTACTGACAAAGCTGGATAATCGCAAAATCACGCTCCCGGGGTCTTTCTGAAGCCTCCATAGCAGGACAAACACATCTGAAGACTGTTGTAATGGCCATTTTTCACCCTAAGTAGAAGAATGGGGTGTCTGGCTTAGGGTTGTGGCTTTGAGATTTTTGGGGTAGAACGTGCATAGGAAATGTCGAAGAGAAGGGTTCTACACAGGTAAGTTTACTGAGAGTACTAGATTAGTGCATTTATAATGTTTGTGGATATTTATGAGCATCCATGCACACAAGGATGCCCAAAGACACTGAAGATAAAACAGACACTTCAGCATAAGTGCTGAATTTCAACAGGTTTTTACAGACTTCAGACTACCACTAGTAGAGTGTTGTACAACACCTGGCTTCAGTACACGACTGTCTCATAACGGTACCACGCTATGCAAGATCTGCACTGCCACTTGACACCATTCAAGATGAACGAAGATTACTTTGAGAAAGTAAATTTTTCAGATTGGGCCCATCTCTCACCAATTTCATGCACTGATTTTCTCTATGCCTAGTCTTAATGCAGGTGAGAAAGCAAAACATGAAACAAAAGTATTCTGGAGCTTGTAGCAGACTTCAAATAATTTATTTCCAATAACAAGAATTAGTAACTCCTTCAGAACTACTAGTACTCAAGATACTGAGTCAGTATCAGATTGTTAAGAGATTTTTTTATTACTAATTCAGAAAATTCTACTAGGATTTTGAACACACTAAAATTGGAACACCGTAAGGTCATCACAGATCGTACCTTACAGGCCAACTTTAGTCAAAAGCTATATACAGACAGACAAAAATCAGAAGGTAACAAAAAATCAGATTTTTCACTGTAGATCCTGACAAAGGCTCTAGGATAGAGACAATACCTCTCTTCTTTCAAAATTTTTTCCTATTAAATGGCTAGAACACCTGAGAGAGACTGCAAACCCAGCTCATGTCTTGAGTGCTTTCCAAGACTGTAATAACTTCATCATTTTGGGATGGTTAGGTCTTTAGATGCTTGCAGATGGTTTCAGTGAATAAGCCAAAAATCAGTGCATAAAATTAATTGGTTTTTTTTTTTTTTTGTAGTCTCCATATCAATTCTCTGCCTGAAAACAGTTTGTTATAGGTATAACAGCTGAATTTATTGAAATAGTCCTTGTTGTGCTATGGCAACAACTAAAACACTCTTGTAATACTAGATGCAATTTCAGCATTTCTGGAGCCTTTATCGAAAGTATTCCAATACATCTCTTACACAAAACAAAGAAGTGCTTTGTTAGAGCATTTCAGCAATTTTTGAAGAAGGAAACAGTTGTTAGACTTTTTTTTTATTTTAAAGGCTTCAAAGCTAAAGAATTAGATCGCAAAATACAGTAATCTTAAGTAATTCCACTTTTGAGTTTCCTCACCATACTGTAAACATTAGATATACAGGCAATCCACCAAAACCAATTAGCAGGATTGAGCAATATTTTCATTAGTAAACACACTTTCCATCACAATTTTCAAATTATTTCCTTTTCCAGATATGAAAACAATCTATCCCAATCTTTCAATAGCCAGAATAAATACAGTAAGTGTTAAAGAACTCTTAAAACTTCCATTCTGCCTACACTGGAAAAAAGTAGTATTCATGTTCGGTAAGGCTATCACTTTAAATGGAAACAACTTACATGTTTGCTAATAAAACGCCCAGCATTCTACAAGAAGCATGCAATGCCTGGATATGATCCAAACACAGTAAATATTATCGAACTATAAATAAAAGGTGAATACAAGCCAGATTTCTCAACATAAAAGAAATTATATTATAAAGACCATTTCATCAGCGCAGAGCTTTCTAAACCACAACCTGGTACAATGTGGTTTGTTTCTGCATAAACATCTTCCTGTCCAAGAGGACACTGCATTACAGACACCATTGTCCTGATATTTTTAAAATTTAGAACATGGTATGTTTGTTTATACTAAAATTGAGAACAACAACAAAATGGTTAAAGAGCCCTTTTTAATTTCAAGCTGCTGTATTGCTCGAAGTAGAGCACCTTCTGGGAGGGCAGAGTGAAGGGGTCCTTTTCTTCTTGTAGTCATTGGGGGAGGGTTTCTTTGTTTGAACTCTTTAGCCCAACCCAAGGCGATGCAGCAGCCACTAATCTTCATTAAGAAGGGGGATTCTGATTTTCCACTGGGTTTTGTGAGCAATACAATACATGTGCAAAAGCGTGATACTGCTATTAGGTTGTGTATCTGCCTGTAAGAAAATACTTGAGTGTGGACTGACAAGACAACTCGCCTGACCAAGAGAAAGCACTACTGGACAGCTCATGAGGTGCTTGAAAAACCTAAGCACTGAAATTTTAGTTCATAGATACCTGCTATGGGCAACATACTTGGTTGGCCAAATAAATATTGTTGCCGGACAACTTATTCTTTCACTTTTTCCCCACTATAAAGGTGCTTTCACTACAGAGTAGAACAGAGCTTCAGCCATGCCCTGGTACACAATTCATCAAGGGCAAACCTTAAGACAGTTCACCAAGAAACTGTAATCTAGTCCTAGGTAGTCAGTTATTGTGAGAGCTTTCCTATTTCTTAGTTCTAGTTACAACACAGTACAACATATCAAAGTAGCAATAAAAACAACGAAAAAATAAAACAAAAACCCACCCTGGAGCCATTAGCACAGAACATCACTTTTGTTTCTATCTGCTACCATTCTATAGCAACTAGTGCTGTACTACACAAAACCTATTCTACAATATTTACTTGAGAGTTGACCTGGCAATAGGAGTCATCTATTCAGATACTCAATTTCTAATTACATTGCAAACCAGCAGGTTTTCTAACGTCCTTGAAAAGAATTGCTATAGTAACTCAACTATTTTTTTTAGTGTAGTGTATCTTATACTCTTGGAATACCTGAGTAAAATTAGAAATCCATTGATAATTATTCTTAAGATATACCAAGCACCATTTAAGAAAGCTTAATACTTTTTAAGTTTGACCATGTGTAATTTCTGCTTGACTGGAACAGATGATATGGACAAACTTAGAGAACACTAGTATACACAATTTTATCAGTACAATCATAAACTCTATTAACAGAATCTTCTATTTCTACGATGAAATTCAAAGACAGATTAGAAATATGTGTACAGGAGAATTATTTACACTTCCTAGAGTCCCAATTGCACTTACAACTAACACCATATATTGATCTTCTAGATGACAACCCTAGCCCTAGGACTTTTTTTCCCAGTTCTTTCAGAATTCAAACTCTAAAGACATTTCCAGAAGCAATTAGTAATGTACACAAAAATTGTCCAACACAGACAAGAGCAATAAAGAGCCCTGTCCTGCTCAGTGTGGATAGAAATGAAGACACCATTGTCTAGACAGATTGCTGCTTCCTGAGGAGACAAGAATGGAGGTGGTATCAGAGGAATGGTTCCCTGGTAAGAATATCTGGGCTAGAAGACAATCTGAAGAGTTGAGCAAAGGGTCTAACTTACAGGTGAGCACAGGGACAGAAAGCAGCTCCAGAAAATGGAATGAAATACAACATATGACAATACTAACCAGTTGATAACCTTGAGGCTAAAGCCTGTAACCAAAGTAGATGACCATAATCCTGAAGTAATACACAAAATAGTTCTACCAAGTTATACACACCTAACACGAAAAAATAAAAGTCATCTAGAGTAAGCAGGTATCAGCAAAACAGGTGAATACTGAAAAAAAAAAAAAAGCAGCAATGAACATTGGACATGTGTCAAAGCAGATTTTTTTAGTCTTACTAAAAAACCAAAGTAGACAGCAATGAAAGGCAGAATTGCAAGTTGATGATGGAGGGCAACCAATCACATGGAAAACTTATCCTCCCACTGCAAAGTATTACATTATGACCATACACATTTGTTCATTAAGCAAAACCTGACAAGGCACGATACGGTTCAGGAAGACAGTTTGAATGTTACTGCTAGACCTAAACTACTCCTCATCAATAGAGTTATTATCTCTGTTGTCTTCTGTTTTTGTCTTGGATTATCAAACTTCTAGACAGGGACAGTTACAAAAAAGCAGCAAGTAATTTTTACCTGCAATTAAGACTACGGGTGGGAAGGGGGACTCTCTGGAGAGTGTTTAACTAAAATTATGAGCTAAATCATATATGTATCTAGAAGAACTACCTAATACCCAGTTTGGTTTATCCTGATAACATTCATTGAAAGAAAAAAAGTTAGCTAAAGAGTATTTCTAAGCCCTTTAGTTATAAAGATAAACCAAGACAAGGAAAAAGCTAGCTCTGACATACACCCTGACTACAGAAAACAGTGAGCGACAACCTGGGAAAGAAAAAAAAAAAGATATGAACATTTGCTTTACAGAGGCCACTGAATTGAATGAGAATGTTAAAAATTAGTGTTGCTACTGTAAATTTTAGCTTCAATTTCCACATTCTTGATTGCTCAGCAAACAATAAAAATGAAAGGAACAGCATCTGGATGTAAATCAGTAAAGTTTACATTTCCTTCCTTGAAAACAAGAGAAGCATGAAATGAGGTAAGGAAATGAACAAGTGTAGAGAAAAGAGAGTAAGGGAAAACCAACGAATTAGGAAAAGCATTTGAGCATTTTCACTTTTAATGATCTTGATTCCACCCAGAAAGAGAAAGGTATTGTACTCTGTCTTTACACAAACCTCAAAAAATTTCCAGGGAGATGCATGTTCAACATTATTTATCATTCCAGATCTTGATGTACAAAACTAGACTGCAGAAACCCTACACACAGTTGTTTATACAGCAATTCTTAACTCTGCTATGAGCTGGAATTAATACAACGTGTCAGCCCCTTGTCTTCATCTCAACTACTTAACAAACATAATTAATGTGAATACATTGCTTAACAGTTACTGAAATCGTCCATATGTTGGGATTTTATATCCATTAAAAAAACCCTGTCCTCCTAAAGCATTACCACATTAAACTGCTAGCAGATGATTTTTTAAGGTAAATATTAATGCTGGGAGGAGAAAAGATCTCCAAAATAAACATAACAACCTTAACAGCAGAAATTAACAGGTTCTAGCCTTTTTACAAGCTAAAAGCAAAATCCCATACATCTCTACTCACTGGAATGAGCATCACTCAGAATATATTTTATATGTAAATATTTTTCCTAGTCAAAAATCAAGAATTACCTAAGTAATACTTTACTCAAATATACTTCAGAAGAGCCTTCAGTCAGCGTCAAGTTCATTTTGCAAGACAGAGCAAATACTCCATTACTTACCTGGAATATCTGCTAAATTTGACTTCACTTAAGTTTATTTTAACATTCAGTTTATTACTTCACACTGTGATTTTCAATTCCACCTTCATCTGAACCACTGGTCAAAACCAGAAGCTATTCTTTATGCAACGCTCTGAATTTTGTATAGCCACAATCTATTTCATTTGTAACAAAGCAACTTTTCAAACAAATACTGACACAAAGAGAAATTCAGAGCAGTTTCTTGTGATCTACATCCTTATCACAAACACCAGTTCATTTCAATTTCGAACACCTTCCAGCTAAGTTTTAGGTTTTGTTACTTCATTTGGATTAATATTTCTTACAGACAAAAGCAAAATTGTATTAATTATAAAGCAAGGTTTTCCTTGAAAAATAGTGTGTTCATTTTGTTCTAATGTTTTTGAAAGATAAATAGTTCTGTCAGAAAAAAAAAAAAATAACACACTTGTGTAAACAAAGTAAATCCCTAACATGGCCAGAGGACCAGAGGTTTTTTCAACTGAAAAATAATGTTTGTCAATGGCCTTTTAGGCAGGGAACAGATTCACATATCAGGCGGGAACTGTTAAAGCCAGTATGTCTTAATTGTATGGACCGAACTACCCACTAACTCAAGAAATAACTTACACAAGGAACATTAAAAGCGCAGCATGAAGCTTCTTCCTAGAAATATTTTCATGCTGTTATGTTTTCGGTAGATTAGGGTTAAAATCTTAATGAAAACTTCTTATCACTCTCTAGATAGCAGTGATTATATTTCACTTGTAAAGACAGACTATTCACTTTTACTCAGTTAAATGAAAACTGGTCTCCAAATAAGTCCTTTTGATGCAAATGAACAGATCTGTGTCCATGACTTATTCTCTCCAGCCATTTCAATGCAGAGCTAGAACTCAGACTCAGTGTTTTTACCTCCTCCTGAACTGTGCCTGTGTAGTGGTAGTAATTACTGGGAAGTATTCTACTCACTAAAAAGTGTAGGCAACAGTCTTTAAAGATTACGAGACACTTTTCCAGACTGTCTAAATATTGGCTTAATCATTTGTTGCAAAGAGAATCTGTTTTCTGTATCATAGGTTTGGTACACTTAAAAAGACAGTATTCTCAGATATATTCACCAGCTTCTTGGTACCTATATGGTTTGCAGAGTTGCACTAGTTAAAACTACTGAAAGCTGTAAAATTCAATGTGTGAAAAAGCATAAGCATTTCTACCATTTATATGGTACTTCCCTACCTCCAGACTTGCATTTCCACTACTGGCTTCACCTGTAATGCAACAGCCACAGTCACTGGTAATCCCAGTCTTAAAACACGAGTCCTTTTAAAGTCTCAGAGACAGATTTGAGAAGCCTACAGGTGAGCAACTACGCAGTTAGGTGTTAAACCCCTTGTAAAATTCACAATTCTTATTGCTTTAACTAGATTTAAGCAACGAACTTGCATAACTACTTTGAAAAGATGACAAATTTATGTCATGTACCAAGTCTTCCTTACGACTCTTAATGAACCAGAGTCAGATCTGAACCCAAAGAACAAAGACAGCATAAACTTTAAAATATCCTGTCATCCAATGTACTGGGTAACACTTTCTGTAAATAGATTATTTATTTGTATTTAAAGCCAGTGAAAAGAATTTAAAACACACTGACTAGTCCAAACATATATAACACTAGAACAGGGGTGAAGTCAATATAGAAAAACAACAAAAACACATCAAACAAAAAAACCCATTCTCATTCCAAAGAGTTATTCCTAATACCTTGCTGCAAAGCCTACACAGGTGATTTTCAGACAAAAAAAACCCCAACCAACCAACCAAACACAAACATAAAATAGCCATAAAGTCCTCTCAAATTCCTCATTCAACTTTTAAATGGCCACAGTTAAAAAAAAAAAAAAATACCCTATTAGTAGTTATTCTTAACACAAAACTTGCTATTTCTCCAAGCTTTATGATTGGACCTTTCTACTGTTGTTGATACACAGGTATATTAGATCAGTTTAGAGCAGCTTTCTCCATCATAAAACAAAACTACAACAGATCAATATTTATGACAACAATCCCCCAGCCCTTGGGCAACTATTAAAAAAACACCACTTGTTCCAAAAAGTGTCTTCCTCAAAAAAATTAAATGCAATTCCCACTCCTATCCCACAAACCATCTTCAGAAAAACACAGTGCTTCTCTTCCTCTCATATACAGTCATCAAAGTGTACATTAAAAAGAAAACCTTATTTTGTCATCAAGTTCAACAATAACACCTAGTTCACTTATGACATCTTAAACCAACAAATCTTAAATGCTTTCAGGACGATTTATATTTATTGTATCTGACAGTCATAAACGCATTAGTCTACAGTGCCTTTCCATTCCTTGCTCTCCTCCAAAACATCCACATGCAGTTATTTTACATAATCAATCACTTAATTCCAGTAAGCATTTCTTGGGGGGTGGGGAGGAAGGTGAAAGTGTATAAATGCAAATAATTTCTTATCTACAAGCTTTTGAACAACTTTATGCACTTGTTACCAAATCATTAATTCAAACTTCTTTGTGAAATCCTGGGTACTATAATCACTCAAGACTTAAATCAAGATGGAAACATCAATTTATCTCCCACCACAAAAGGTCTGAAGTCTCTTTACTGTGTCTCTATCCTTGGCCAAAGGATAAAAAGAAAAAAAAAAAAAAAAAAGGAAAAAGCAAGCCAAATATTAAAAGCATCCAAAGACTTGTTAATACCTGGAACAAAGGCAAGGAGAAAGTGGAACAGAAAAGGGAAATGGATTTAAAGAAAAGGCTTAACTTACTATTTCATTTTGAATTTCAATGTTGATTTATTTACAAACAGAAACATGATTCACCCCACATTTCTCCAAAACCTTCTGTATCTTCTTTAGACTTGCAAAAGTGAGTAGGCATCTCATGATTTGAAATAGAGACAGTAAAGCTTAATTAAGTTTTAATTAGTACCAGCATTACACAGCTATTTAGCAAAGGTCTGTACCTAGCTTCACTACACCACTAGAGTTTAACTAGTATCAACTAAAAATTTAAAGAGTAGAGTTTTGGGTTTGTTAACTTAGAAGCTTCTCAAGCCACAGAGCTTCTCTCAGCTACTTTCTGAATTAAAAAAAAAAAATCCATCTTCAAAATGAAAATAATGCAAACTATTAACAGATTTCTCAGAATAGTAACAAGTGTTAAAACAGGTAAATACCTAACAAAGTTAAAACTACCACCTTGCTCTCAAGCCTAAGTCCATAAGAGACTTCAGTGAAAGCGTAAGTGAAAATATGAAACTATGACTCCCAATAAGTCTTACATCTTCTTCGATACAGACAAAGGAACATCCAGCTTTGAGCATGGAACACAAAGTTCCCTTCATCCCTGTTTTGCTGGGGAAAAGTAGCAGTGAATGACTTAGTTAACTGTTCGTATCACCCAAGTTGGGAAAAAGTTAGTAATGGAACTCTACAATATGCCCACCCAAGGCGCTTGCTTTTCAGTATCTTACAGGCAATATACTTTAAGAAATAATGTGTGCCTAATTCTCAAAAGAGGCAAGTGGATTCCTAATCCCTTAGGATTAGTCTACACCATGAAATATTAACAGGAATTCAGAATGATTCGTTTCATGAAGCACTTCTCTGAAAAACACCCCCACATTTAAACTACTTTCAAAATCCTGCTCTACACATTCAAAATCAAGTCACATTCTGCACTCTCCATTAAAATGATGAGGACTCAATGGATCTCACCAAAGAATTACAGCTCCTAACACAGAGGTTCATCAGTAGGTCACATGTGAATACCTTACACTGCCCCTGCCTAAGTTATACTGTCAGAACTCTAGTCAACTTACAGTAGATTTCACTCTTCTCTTCTGAATACATAAATGTCCCCAAAACCCTACTATTAAGGAAGTGATTAGCTCCTCTGGAAATTCCTACTCTCTATATAAAGGAATCTTAGAAGACATGTCATTTAGATCAGATTGTTTACACTGAAGAAATGCCTAGAGAATTACTACCAGGCATCAAGTCTCAACACTCCAACCATGATCTATACAACCAGGAACTCCTGGGTGACAGTTTGCAGTAGGGGCACGTGCTAGCCGCCAAGGTAACCCAGCAGGCCAACAACCACGTCTGAACAGTTTAAAAAGATCCAGTTTGACCCAGCTCAGGCACAGCCAACCAAAAGTCATATCCAGGTGACTGCATCGTCACAGATGCTACGCTCGCTGCAGCCCCGACAACAAGCAAGATGTGCCTTATGCTCAAGCTGAGCCTGGAAAAGCAGAGAAAACAACAGAGGACTGTCAGCTCTCAAGCAGTCTAGTAAAAGGTCTTTCATTTAAGCTGATAAATAGTACACCTGTGAATCACACCAGCATCTGGGTTGAAAATATTGTAAAATTTGGGTCAGCTCAGGGTATCAATGAAAAAAAGTGTGAACATTTGTATTTGTAATTATCTGCAAGGAATATGTTACTTTATCTATAAAACAGCTACCTACTGTCAGTTTGTTGTAAATGCACCTGCAGTCTTATCATTTCAGAACTCGCCATCTAAAAAGCTCAGACAATCAGAGATATGCATGCATTTAGTTTTTACTATCAGTAGTTCAACTGAAATAAATGTCATCATTGACAATGGTAAGTATGCTCCTATACAGGTTTAAAGGCTTCAGATGCAGAAGTGTGGAGCTAATGCAAGAAAGATTGTTTTTTCTTTCCATAATTATAATGAAGCTGGTAGCTTTTGTGCAGCCTAGTTTATTATGATTAACATGCAAGACTGACCTAAAAAAAGGGTAAGATTTCTTAAAGTATTTAACTAACAAAACTACAGAAGCACAAACTGCCATAAACACGAAGAAAAACAGGCTGGAGTCAGAATGGATTAGGAATGGACAAATGCATAAATTGGACCCCCCCCCAAAAAAAAAAAAGCCACAGTCAGTTAGCAGTCAACCTGCTATTCCAGAAAGACCGTGCTATGTTCTCAAAAACAATCATGAAGGCACCTTCACGCTAGCATCAGCCCACTTTTCTGAACAAGCAACTGTCGTGAATTACAGTGATACTGTTAAAATATAAGCAATATAAGCGAGAAGCTCTAATTATGATAAATATTGCAAGAGGTAGGCAACAATCACAGAAAACCCTCATCCTGTTGTTCAAGAAAACAGTTTGCAATGAGCAGAACTGAAAATGCCCAAAACAATTCTTTTCACGCTCTCACAGTCTGAATAATCTTACAATTGCTTTCAGGACTTTTTTTTTTCTTTTGTGGCTACCCTCGCAGTCAGCACCTGGATGCAGAAATAGGAGCAAGCTCCGAGACCAAGCCAACATAATTTCTCAGAGACTTCTGTTAATAAACAACCAAGACGGTGGCCAGGCCAAGAGCAAGTGTGAATTTCCTCCTTTTCCCCGGGAACACGCACATGATCAGCCCACACCCTGTGAGCAGGGAGCCCGCTGTCACACACACAAGCAGGGCTGTAACCTGCCCGCCCCCCCAGCCCCCCACCGCTTTCAAACCAGACGCACAGCACCAACCAGCCAAAGGGAACAGGACAAGGGGCAGCGGTAGGGTGTGGCCTGACTATTACTTTTATTTTTTTAAATTTTTTTATTTTTTAAGTACAACCCAGCTTCTCTCAGCCATCAGAAACACCCATTTCATGAGGAAGAAATTACCCGCTGTGTTTTTCCGGTACAACATGTGAACT
>NW_010318444.1:34701-40673 GCF_000700745.2 Antrostomus carolinensis | reverse complement strand
TCAACCAAATGATTCTTTGATTCTGTGATCTGTGTCCATGGGCTGCTCCTGAGATGAGTCTGAAGGTCTGTTTCCTCCTGTGTGTGGGGAAGATGGTGGCCATCAACAAGGAGACAGAGGGGAAGACAGGAAGAGCAGTGCTGGAGCTGCGGCTTGTGTGCCTGCCCTGAGGACTACCGCCCCAAGAGCTGTGTCTCCTTTGGGTCCCTGGTGGGGCCAGGAGAGGGACTTGGGCAAACTGTGCCCATGTCCAGCTTCAGCATCTGCTGGCCATTACCATCAGGCTCGCGGTGCTGTGGCTGAGCTGGAAGAAGGTTCTGCTCAAGTAGCCATGACCATTCACTTAAATGCATATTCCAGTTCTTGTGTTAGAAGTGCTGGGACAGCAGCCCCTGCTTCCCCCCTTTCTTTTCCCTCTCCTCATCTTGGGTGATGGACCCCCACCCCTTCTCCCCTCCCTGGACTGTCATTGACCCTGTACTGGCAGGCCTTGTGCACTGATGACAGGAAAGGGTACACTGTCCGGAATAGTGATGCTGAAAATATAGTCATTAGTGGGACTCAGGAAACCCAGATGTCCTTTCTGAACATCGGTAATTTGTTTTTAATGAAAAACCATGCAGTGACCCTGAACAAATGAATTTCCTTTATATGAAGTCTATGTGCAATTACCTGACTAAGGGGACCTGAAAACAGTGACATTCAAAACTGGGCTTTGAAAAGAAAAGCATCAAAAATAGCAACGGTGTCATTAGCAATCTTTTATCTAGGAGAAGATTCAAGTTCTAACGCGCAAAGCAGAAGGAGATGGTGTTGGGAAGCAAAACACGTGGCTTTCAAACCCATTTTTTTCCTTGCGGCTGGCAGGTATTAATGTGGAGGAGGGAGAGATCATGTCACCTCTCCCTGTCGGGGCTGTTTCCCCACCTCAGCCTGCAAGGACAAGCCCCCTCCCTTGTCCCCCGGGATCCCAGCCTGCGGCCAGGGGTGCAGGGGAGCCAGGAGAGGAGCCTGGTGTGGTGGGGAGGGGGGTCAGCACTGATCATGGAGGAGCTATGGAACAAAACTGTGGGGATTGGTGGGGTTTGGTCCCCTCTGTGGTGGTTGCATTGGGCCAGCAACTGGGCTGGCAGCCAAACACAACCGCTCTCTCACTACCCCTCCCTGAGGGGAGAGAACTTGGGGGCAAGGGTAAGGAGACTCGTAGGATGAGATAAGAACAATTTAATCATTGAAATAAAATAAAACTTAAAATAATAATGATAATAACAATAGTAAGAAAATATGCAAATGAGTGATACCCAGTGCCATTGCTCACCACCCACCCACCAAGCCCAGCCCGTTCCCACATAACGATCCCGCAGGAGCGACAATCCCAAACCAAAACCGCAATCCCGGGAGAGCCAGAGCCCGAGCGAAAGCCAGAGAGAGCAAGAGAGGAAGAGCCCCTCATGAATCTCCTGCCCCTAGGGGACAGGAGATGGAATAGCCCCTTGGCAGAGCCCAATGCCCATGGAGCTGATCCTTTGCAATATTCCTTGCCCCCTGAGATCTTGTGCTTGCAGACGGACAAACACAAAGTCCTTTCACTGCCAGGGACACAAATGCCAACATGGGGATGTTCTCAGCGTTTCTCTCCTAACAAATCCCAGCTGAACCCAAACCCCAGTGCTGTTCCAGCTGCTGAACAGAACCAGCTCTGCCCCAGCTCACACCAAGACACCCCTACATGCTGAAGACTCTTTGTCATTATTTTCATGCATTTGTGTTATTTGTTCTGTCTTTACCTTTGCCAAAGTTTTGAATTTTGTAACCTCCTGACATGCAGCAGTAAATAGCTGAAAGCAAGGTAGCTGGGAGGCAAAGTGCTGAAGAATGGGCAGAGAAAGCGAATCGCAGTGTGTGGAATGACAGAGGACACCATCAGCATAACCTGGACTGGGTCCTCCTCTGATGTAGAGCACAGAGCTGGAACTGTTGCTTGGACAGTGACACTGTTGTGGCCAGTGAAAGTGGCAGGAAAATTTATCCTAGAATGACCTAAAGTGAATGAGGAATAAACCTTAATGTTTTTTGGTGTAGTGGGACGTTTGCAGGTTACCCCCCTGGAGCCTGGAGGTGACTGCTAAAGTCCATTTGCCGTCTGCTCGCCCAGCTTCACGCAGCTCTCATGGTGGGGATGTGTCTCTCTGCTCCGATTATGGGCACTTACTGGTTTTGTGCCTTCATCATCACTTTTTTCAGCTCACGTGGTTCAAACCCAGCTATCAGCTGGAGCATCCCAAAAACCCTTCACCCCCTACAGATGCACCGAAAAGCACCCAGGGCTTCCAGTGCCACAGCCAGAAGACCCACTCCCACAGGACAGAGTGTTTGCATTTGGCGTTTTCTGTTTTAGTGAATTGACTGTTTTATGCCAAGTCCAGGGCTGCTCCACAAAGGTGCCTCCCTCTCCCTCTTGTGATCTCAGAAGACAAAGTTTAATCACCTATGATGGAGCAAGTGATGTGCCATCGCAAATATGTTGGGGCAAAACCAGACTGCAAATCAACTGACAAACGATTCCCTTAATTAATAATGAAACAGTTAAGTAAATAGTATATGCGTTTATCCACATTTTGAATGAGGGGCTGCCAGGACCTTGGAAGTCCAGAGAAATGTTTTGGTGTTCATCTATCAGGAAGGTAATTACCGCGCTTGCACAGAATATAGATAAAATTTATATTGTTTTCAGTACAATGTTGTCAGATGTTATTTCATTAAATTGATTTAGAAATGACTCTGGAAAGGGCAGGGAGGTGAAATGTTAGGAAGCCAACAGCCTCTGGATCTGCCATTCCCAAACGCATCTTCCTCCTACAGACCCGCCCCCGCTCCCTCATCCTCAGCTGGGGTCAATTAGTGCCGACCCCCCCGACCGCTCGCTTTACACTAGCGAAGGGTGCGCGGTCCCAGGCGTCCCGCGCGGGCGGGGACGGTCCCGTCTGCTCCGCGGGCTCCGGCCGCGATTCCGTTCGTGCCTCCTCCCGTAGCGGGGAGAGGCTGCGCATCTCGAAACACGGGTAAGCAAGGCGAAGTGTGTATAAACAAAAGGGTCCGTACTTTGGAGTGAGGAGGAGGAGAGAAAACATATTGTATTGCTCCACTCTTTGGAAATTTCTATGCATTTGTAATAACAAAATTACCATAATTTGCTCGTTAACGCAGCTAGATCAGTCAAGCATTGTTCCAAACATGCAGAGGCTGCTCTCGCTCTAGGTCTGCCAGTGAGTTAAGCGGGCGGTGGAAATTAGCATGCAAATAGCCCTAATTCGGCGGGCGAGCTGTCAGATCGGCATTCAGCCGCTTGTTCCCTTTGAAATCCCTGACAGGAGCGGCTCAGGCAATCCCACCCTCAAGTAGATCCAGCCAGAAGAGGTACCAAGGGGGCAGCTCCTGAGTGACAGTTTGGCTACCTTCAGTCAAATCCATCAGTCGCATCAGCCGGCAGCGACGCGGTGGGGGGTGGTGTCCATCCGTCCAGACCCTGATGCCAAAATCATCCCCCCCCCCCCCACCCCAGCCCGGGATGGGGCCGGCGTGTGAGGGGCTCCGTCAGCCGAGCGATGCTGCCCGTGGGACAGGGCAGGACTCTGCGCAGATGCGGATTTTCAGGTTGAGCCACTGTTCACGGCAAAAAGCGTCGCTGTTGGGGGTGCCCAGCGCTGAGGGGTGGGAGCCGGGGTCTGTGGCCATTTCTTCTAGAGCCCTGCCCAGGGCTTCGCTTGGCTGTGGCTGCGGAGCGTTGTCGCAGAGGATGCGGCGCTGGGGAAGGCAGCGTGCGGGCGTCATCGGAGGAACGCTGCTGCGGCACCGCGGCCCTCCCCAGCCCTGCGCATGGTGAGGAGAGGGCTGGAGGGGCCCAGCTGATGGCACAGGGACCCTCGTCCCATGTCCCGGGTGGGGAATCACGGGACCCTTCCACCTCCCGTGTCTGCGCTGTGTCCCGAGGTGCCGTGCAGACACACTGATGGCAGCCGAAAAGAGGGGTTGTTCCCTGTCGAGGGTTCATTCAGTGTTGGGGGTCTGCCCCTTTTAAGCAATACTGGTGATTAGAAAAGCCACAGCGAGAATTTAAAAAGCCTTTTGTTGCTGTTGTTGGTTTGGTTTTTTTTTTTTGTTTTTTGTTTTTTGTTTTTTTTTTTTAAATGTCACTAAACATTTTTCTGTGCCCTGCAAGCCGCTTGTTTTGAGCCCCCTCGTGCTGGCAGCTACAACAAACATCAGTCTCTGCCCCAAAACACCCGGAGCGAGAACTTTAAAGATGGGGTGAAATGTGTTAAAAGTTTGCACTCTGCTCATTAACAGCATCAGCCCTGTGAGACTGATTGTGAGCTGCCTGATGTGGTTGTCAGATTTCACCCCATGTAGAGTCCCTTCATCCCCACCACTGCCAGGGTCTCCTACAGGCACCAGGGATGTGCCCTCTGTGGGGGGCTGCAGGTGGCAGCCATCCTCCTCCTCAGGGAAGGCAGGAACAGCTTCACAAAGGGCTGACAAACAGATGGGTGTCTGCCCAGCTCTCAAAACCTGTGGTGACAGTGGCTCCCCAGGTGACATGGCCCTGATGTGCCAGGGTGAGATCTCAGTGTCCAGCCAGGCTGCGGTGTGCTGTGGGTGAGACACGCTGCTGCGTCCTCTGCCCTCTGCAGGTCCCCTCCCCTTTGCTCTGTTTTTGTCATTATTGGTGGTGGTCTGTTGGTGGAAGCACAATAAGAAAAAGCGAGCTGTAATTAGGAAGCCATGAGGTCTAAATTAGTCCTCGTTTTGGAAAGTTGTGGTTTGGATTAGTGAAGCGGAGCACTGACAAGCCAGTTAAGGTGCTGTGGTGGTTGCACTGGGTCAGGATTGGGCTGGAGCCAAACACAACCACTCGCTCACTCCCACCCAGGGCATATGGGAGAGAATTGGGGGGCAAGGGTAAGAAGACTTGTAGAGTGAGATAAGTAAAATAAAACTTAAAATAATAATAATATTAAAATATTAATGATAATAATAATAGTAATAAAATATGCAAATGAGTGATGCCCAGTCCTATTGCTCACCACCCACCGACCAAGCCCGGCCCCTTCCCAGAGAACCATCCTGGGAGAGCGAGAGACTGAGCAAAAGCCAGAGAGAGCAAGAGAGGAAGAGCCCCTCATGAATCTCCTGCCCATGGGGGACAGGAGATGGAATAGCCCTTTGGCAGAGCCAAATGCCCATGGAGCTGATTCAGTTCAATATTCCTCACCCCCTTGAGATCTTGCGCTTGCAGACGGACAAAACACAAAGTCCTTCACTGCCAGAGACACAAATGCCAACATGGGGATGTTCTCAGCGTTTCTCTCCTAACAAATCTCAGCTGAACCCAAACCCCAGCGCTGTTCCAGCTGCTGGAAAGAACCAGCTCTACCCCAGCTACACAGCAGTTCAAGTACCTGGTGTCCTGAGCTGTGCATGAGCTTTTCCTCCAAGGTAGGATGTCACGGCTGGAGCTGAGCTGGACCAGCTGCTGCTTGCAGGGCTGAAGTCAGCCCCTTGCCTGTGATAAGGTTCCTCAGCCAAGAGTAACAGCCATGTGGGAGCACACAAAATGCTTTATCATTTCTGAGAATTCACCTTTTTTACAGTTGTGTCTCCTCGTGTTACGTCAGTAGCCAGAGTATAAAAAAAATGGCAATTAGGGTTATGAACAGTGAGTGGCTGGAGCTTGGAGCACTGAGGTGTGTCTGGCATTGGTCATGATGGCTGGTGATGGTTTGGGTGCTGCAGCAGCAGCTCCACGCTTCACATGCCGGGTACAGGCGCCATCTGGGCACAATCACCAAAATCAGTCAGTCAGTTTCCTAACAAATTGTGTTTGACCACAAGCAAGCGCTGAGATCCCCAAAGTAAGTGGAATGGGAAGTGTTTCATGGCCCACTCTGTCTGTGAGCAGGCATGTGGCGTGG